>NW_028153441.1:0-260000 GCF_964106915.1 Podarcis gaigeae | reverse complement strand
CAATTGCTCCCCTGAAAGGTTTGGCGTTCAAAAAGAAGGCTTTCAATCACAGGAAAAGAAATCAGCCCTCGACAACTTAACCGGCAGAAAAAGATTTTTTTGAAAAAATCCCTAAGCCCCGGGGTCACAATTTCTTCAAAAATCTGACTTTCGGCAATTCACTCAAAAATGATTCCAAACAGTTGCAAATGCTCCTGTGAAAGTTTTAGCGGTCCAAACAGAAGGCTTTTTATCACAGGAATAGAAATCAGCCTTCGACAACTTAACCGGCAGAAAAAGATTTTTTGAAAAATCCCTAAGCTCCGGGGTCACAATTTCTTCAAAAATCTGACTTTCGGCAATTCACTCAAAATGGTGCCAAACCTTTCCAAATGCTCCCTGAGAGGTTTGGCGGTCGAAACCGAAGGCTTTTAATCACAGGAAAAGAAATCAGCCCTCGACAACTTAACCGGCAGAAAAAGATTTGTTGAAAAAATACCTAAGCCCCGGGGTCACAATTTCTTCAGAAAACTGACTTTCGGCAATTCACTCAAAAATGGTTCCAAACCTTTCCAAATGCTCCCCTGAGAGGTTTGGCGGTCGAAACCGAAGGCTTTTAATCACAGGAAAAGAAATCAGGCCTCCACAACTTAACCGGCAGAAAAAGATTTTTTTGAAAAAATCCCTAAGCCCCGGGGTCACAATTTCTTCAAAAATCTGACTTTCGGCAATTCACTCAAAAATGGTGACAAAGGGTTGCAATTGCTCCCCTGAAAGGTTTGGCGGTCAAAACAGAAGGCTTTCAATCACAGGAAAAGAAATCAGCCCTCGACAACTTAACCGGCAGAAAAATATTTTTTTGAAAAAATCGCTACGCCCCGGGGTCACAATTTCTTCAAAAATCTGACTTTCGGCAATTCACTCAAAAATGATTCCAAACAGCTGCAAATGCTCCTCTAAAAATTTTAGCGGTCCAAACAGAAGGCTTTTTATCACAGGAATAGAAATCAGCCCTCGACAACTTAACCGGCAGAAAAATATTTTTTTGAAAAAATCCCTAAGCCCCGGGGTCACAATTTCTACAAAAATCTGACTTTCGGCAATTCACTCAAAAATGGTGACAAAGGGTTGCAATTGCTCCCCTGAAAGGTTTGGCGGTCGAAACAGAAGGCTTTTTATCACAGGAATAGAAATCAGCCCTCGACAACTTAACCGGCAGAAAAAGTTTTTTTTGAAAAAATCCCTAAGCCCCGGGGTCACAATTTCATCAAAAATCTGACTTTCGGCAATTCACTCAAAAATGGTGCCAAACGGTTGCAATTGCTCCCCTGAAAGGTTTGGCGTTCAAAAAAGAAGGCTTTCAATCACAGGAAAAGAAATCAGCCCTCGACAACTTAACCGGCAGAAAAAGATTTTTTTGAAAAAATCCCTAAACCCCGGGGTCACAATTTCTTCAAAAAACTGACTTTCGGCAATTCACTCAAAAATGGTGCCAAACCTTTCCAAATGCTCCCCTGAGAGGTTTGGCGGTCGAAACCGAAGGCTTTTAATCACAGGAAAAGAAATCAGCCCTCGACAACTTAACCGGCAGAAAAAGATTTTTTGAAAAAATCCCTAAGCCCCGGGGTCACAATTTCTTCAGAAAACTGACTTTCCGCAATTCACTCAAAAATGGTTCCAAACCTTTCCAAATGCTCCCCTGAGAGGTTTGGCGGTCGAAACCGAAGGCTTTTAATCACAGGAAAAGAAATCAGGCCTCCACAACTTAACCGGCAGAAAAAGATTTTTTTGAAAAAATCTCTAAGCCCGGGGTCACAATTTCTTCAAAAATCTGACTTTCGGCAATTCACTCAAAAATGGTGACAAATGGTTGCAATTGCTCCCCTGAAAGGTTTGGCGGTCAAAACAGAAGGCTTTCAATCACAGGAAAAGAAATCAGCCCTCGACAACTTAACCGGCAGAAAAAGATTTTTTTGAAAAAATCCCTAAGCCCCGGGGTCACAATTTCATCAAAAATCTGACTTTCGGCAATTCACTCAAAAATGGTGCCAAACGGTTGCAATTGCTCCCCTGAAAGGTTTGGCGTTCAAAAAAGAAGGCTTTCAATCACAGGAAAAGAAATCAGCCCTCGACAACTTAACCGGCAGAAAAAGATTTTTTTGAAAAAATCCCTAAACCCCGGGGTCACAATTTCTTCAAAAATCTGACTTTCGGCAATTCACTCAAAAATGGTGCCAAACCTTTCCAAATGCTCCCCTGAGAGGTTTGGCGGTCGAAACCGAAGGCTTTTAATCACAGGAAAAGAAATCAGCCCTCGACAACTTAACCGGCAGAAAAAGATTTGTTGAAAAAATACCTAAGCCCCGGGGTCACAATTTCTTCAGAAAACTGACTTTCGGCAATTCACTCAAAAATGGTTCCAAACCTTTCCAAATGCTCCCCTGAGAGGTTTGGCGGTCGAAACCGAAGGCTTTTAATCACAGGAAAAGAAATCAGGCCTCCACAACTTAACCGGCAGAAAAAGATTTTTTTGAAAAAATCCCTAAGCCCCGGGGTCACAATTTCTTCAAAAATCTGACTTTCGGCAATTCACTCAAAAATGGTGACAAAGGGTTGCAATTGCTCCCCTGAAAGGTTTGGCGGTCAAAACAGAAGGCTTTCAATCACAGGAAAAGAAATCAGCCCTCGACAACTTAACCGGCAGAAAAATATTTTTTTGAAAAAATCCCTAAGCCCCGGGGTCACAATTTGTTCAAAAATCTGACTTTCGGCAAATCACTCAAAAATGGTGACAAAGGGTTGCAATTGCTCCCCTGAAAGGTTTGGCGGTCGAAACAGAAGGCTTTTTATCACAGGAATAGAAAGCAGCCCTCGACAACTTAACCGGCAGAAAAAGATTTTTTTGAAAAAATCCCTAAGCCCCGGGGTCACAATTTCTTCAGAAAACTGACTTTCGGCAATTCACTCAAAAATGGTGACAAACCTTTGCAAATGCTCCCCTGAGAGGTTTGGCGGTCGAAACCGAAGGCTTTTAATCACAGGAAAAGAAATCAGGCCTCCACAACTTAACCGGCAGAAAAAGATTTTTTTGAAAAAAATCCCTAAGCCCCGGGGTCACAATTTCTTCAAAAATCTGACTTTCGGCAATTCACTCAAAAATGGTTCCAAACGGTTGCAATTGCTCCCCTGAAAGGTTTGGCGATCGAAACAGAAGGCTTTTTATCACTGGAATAGAAATCAGCCCTCGACAACTTAACCGGCAGAAAAAGATTTTTTTGAAAAAATCCCTAAGCCCCGGGGTCACAATTTCTTCAGAAAACTGACTTTCGGCAATTCACTCAAAAATGGTGCCAAACCTTTCCAAATGCTCCCCTGAGAGGTTTGGCGGTCGAAACCGAAGGCTTTTAATCAGAGGAAAAGAAATCAGGCCTCCACAACTTAACCGGCAGAAAAAGATTTTTTTGAAAAAATCCCTAAGCCCCGGGGTCACAATTTCTTCAAAAATCTGACTTTCGGCAATTCACTCAAAAATGGTGACAAAGGGTTGCAATTGCTCCCCTGAAAGGTTTGGCGGTCAAAACAGAAGGCTTTCAATCACAGGAAAAGAAATCAGGCCTCGACAACTTAACCGGCAGAAAAATATTTTTTTTAAAAAATCCCTAAGCCCCGGGGTCACAATTTGTTCAAAAATCTGACTTTCGGCAAATCACTCAAAAATGGTGACAAAGGGTTACAATTGCTCCCCTGAAAGGTTTGGCGGTCGAAACAGAAGGCTTTTTATCACAGGAATAGAAAGCAGCCCTCGACAACTTAACCGGCAGAAAAAGATTTTTTTGAAAAAATCCCTAAGCCCCGGGGTCACAATTTCTTCAGAAAACTGACTTTCGGCAATTCACTCAAAAATGGTGACAAACCTTTGCAAATGCTCCCCTGAGAGGTTTGGCGGTCGAAACCGAAGGCTTTTAATCACAGGAAAAGAAATCAGGCCTCCACAACTTAACCGGCAGAAAAAGATTTTTTTGAAAAAATCCCTAAGCCCCGGGGTCACAATTTCTTCAAAAATCTGACTTTCGGCAATTCACTCAAAAATGGTTCCAAACGGTTGCAATTGCTCCCCTGAAAGGTTTGGCGATCGAAACAGAAGGCTTTTTATCACTGGAATAGAAATCAGCCCTCGACAACTTAACCGGCAGAAAAAGATTTTTTTGAAAAAATCCCTAAGCCCCGGGGTCACAATTTCTTCAGAAAACTGACTTTCGGCAATTCACTCAAAAATGGTGCCAAACCTTTCCAAATGCTCCCCTGAGAGGTTTGGCGGTCGAAACCGAAGGCTTTTAATCAGAGGAAAAGAAATCAGGCCTCTACAACTTAACCGGCAGAAAAAGATTTTTTTGAAAAAATCCCTAAGCCCCGGGGTCACAATTTCATCAAAAATCTGACTGTCGGCAATTCACTCAAAAATGGTGCCAAACGGTTGCAAATGCAACCTGAAAAGTTTGGCGGTGAAAACAGAAGGCTTTCAATCACAGGAAAAGAAATCAGCCCTCGACAACTTAACCGGCAGAAAAAGATTTTTTTGAAAAAATCCCTAAGCCCCGGGGTCACAATTTCTTCAAAAATCTGACTTTCGGCAATTCACTCAAAAATGATTCCAAACAGTTGCAAATGCTCCTCTGAAAGTTTTAGCGGTCCAAACAGAAGGCTTTTTATCACAGGAATAGAAATCAGCCCTCGACAACTTAACCGGCAGAAAAAGATTTTTTTGAAAAAATCCCTAAGCCCCGGGGTCACAATTTCTTCAAAAATCTGACTTTCGGCAATTCACTCAAAAATGGTGACAAAGGGTTGCAATTGCTCCCCTGAAAGGTTTGGCGGTCGAAACAGAAGGCTTTCAATCACAGGAAAAGAAATCAGCCCTCGACAACTTAACCGGCAGAAAAAGATTTTTTTGAAAAAATCCCTAAGCCCCGGGGTCACAATTTCTTCCAAAATCTGACTTTCGGCAAATCACTCAAAAATGGTGACAAAGGGTTGCAATTGCTCCCCTGAAAGGTTTGGCGGTTGAAACAGAAGGCTTTTTATCACAGGAATAGAAATCAGCCCTCGACTACTTAACCGGCAGAAAAAGATTTTTTTGAAAAAATCCCTAAGCCCCGGGGTCACAATTGCTTCAAAAATCTGAGTTTCGGCAATTCACTCAAAAAAGGATTCCAAACAGTTGCAAATGCTCCTCTGAAAGTTTTAGCGGTCCAAACAGAAGGCTTTTTATCACAGGAATAGAAATCAGCCCTCGACAACTTAACCGGCAGAAAAAGATTTTTTTGAAAAAATCCCTAAGCCCCGGGGTCACAATTTCATCAAAAATCTGACATTCGGCAATTCACTCAAAAATGGTCCCAAACGGTTGCAATTGCTCCCCTGAAAGGTTTGGCGTTCGAAAAAGAAGGCTTTCAATCACAGGAAAAGAAATCAGCCCTCGACAACTTAACCGGCAGAAAAGGATTTTTTTGAAAAAATACCTAAGCCCCGGGGTCACAATTTCTACAAAAATCTGACTTTCGGCAATTCACTCAAAAATGATTCCAAACAGTTGCAAATGCTCCTCTGAAAGTTTTAGCGGTCCAAACAGAAGGCTTTTTATCACAGGAATAGAAATCAGCCCTCGACAACTTAACCGGCAGAAAAAGATTTTTTTGAAAAAATCCCTAAGCCCCGGGGTCACAATTTCTTCAAAAAACTGACTTTTGGCAATTCACTCAAAAATGGTGCCAAACGGTTGAAAATGTTCCCCTGAGAGGTTTGGCGGTCGAAACCGAAGGCTTTTAATCACAGGAAAAGAAATCAGCCCTCCACAACTTAACCGGCAGAAAAAGATTTTTTTGAAAAAATCCCTAAGCCCCGGGGTCACAATTTCATCAAAAATCTGACTTTCGACAATTCACTCAAAAATGGTGCCAAACGGTTGCAATTGCTCCCCTGAAAGGTTTGGCGTTCGAAAAAGAAAGCTTTCAATCACATGAAAAATAATCAGCCCTCGACAACTTAACCGGCAGAAAAAGATTTTTTTGAAAAAATCCCTAAGCCCCGGGGTCACAATTTCTTCAAAAATCTGACTTTCGGCAATTCACTCAAAAATGATTCCAAACGGTTGCAAATGCTCCTCTGAAAGTTTTAGCGGTCCAAACAGAAGGCTTTTTATCACAGGAATAGAAATCAGCCCTCGACAACTTAAACGGCAGAAAAAGATTTTTTTGAAAAAATCCCTAAGCCCCGGGGTCACAATTTCTTCAAAAATCTGACTTTCGGCAATTCACTCAAAAATGGTGACAAAGGGTTGCAATTGCTCCCCTGAAAGGTTTGGCGGTCAAAACAGAAGGCTTTCAATCACAGGAAAAGAAATCAGCCCTCGACAACTTAACCGGCAGAAAAATATTTTTTTAAAAAAATCCCTAAGCCCCGGGGTCACAATTTCATCAAAAATCTGACTTTCGGCAATTCACTCAAAAATGATTCCAAACAGTTGCAAATGCTCCTCTGAAAGTTTTAGCGGTCCAAACAGAAGGCTTTTTATCACAGGAATAGAAATCAGCCCTCGACAACTTAACCGGCAGAAAAAGATTTTTTTGAAAAAATCCCTAACCCCCGGGGTCACAATTTCTTCAAAAATCTGACTTTCGGCAATTCACTCAAAAATGGTTCCAAACGGTTGCAATTGCTCCCCTGAAAGGTTTGGCGGTCAAAACAGAAGGCTTTCAATCAGAGGAAAAGAAATCAGCCCTCGACAACTTAACCGGCAGAAAAAGATTTTTTTGAAAAAATCCGTAAGCCCCGGGGTCACAATTTCTTCAAAAATCTGACTTTCGGCAATTCACTCAAAAATGATTCCAAACAGTTGCAAATGCTCCTCTGAAAGTTTTAGCGGTCCAAACAGAAGGCTTTTTATCACAGGAATAGAAATCAGCCCTCGACAACTTAACCGGCAGAAAAAGATTTTTTTGAAAAAATCCCTAAGCCCCGGGGTAACAATTTCATCAAAAATCTGACTTTCGACAATTCACTCAAAAATGGTGCCAAACGGTTGCAATTGCTCCCCTGAAAGGTTTGGCGTTCGAAAAAGAAAGCTTTCAATCAAAGGAAAAGAAATCAGCCCTCGACAACTTAACCGGCAGAAAAAGATTTTTTTGAAAAAATCCCTAAGCCCCGGGGTCACAATTTCTACAAAAATCTGACTTTCGGCAATTCACTCAAAAATGATTCCAAACGGTTGCAAATGCTCCTCTGAAAGTTTTAGCGGTCCAAACAAGAAGGCTTTCAATCACAGGAAAAGAAATCAGCCTTCGACAACTTAACCGGCAGAAAAAGATTTTTTTGAAAAAATCCCTAAGCCCCGGGGTCACAATTTCTTCAGAAAACTGACTTTCGGCAATTCACTCAAAAATGATTCCAAACGGTTGCAAATGCTCCTCTGAAAGTTTTAGCGGTCCAAACAAGAAGGCTTTCAATCACAGGAAAAGAAATCAGCCTTCGACAACTTAACCGGCAGAAAAAGATTTTTTTGAAAAAATCCCTAAGCTCCGGGGTCACAATTTCATCAAAAATCTGACTTTAGGCAATTCACTCAAAAATGGTGCCAAACGGTTGCAATTGCTCCCCTGAAAAGTTTGGCGCTCGAAACAGAAGGCTTTCAATCACATGAAAAGAAATCAGCCCTCCACAACTTAACCGGCAGAAAAAGATTTTTTTAAAAAAATCCCTAAGCCCCGTGGTCACAATTTCTTCAAAAATCTGAGTTTCGGCAATTCACTCAAAAATGATTCCAAACAGTTGCAAATGCTCCTCTGAATGTTTTAGCGGTCGAAACAGAAGGCTTTTTATCACAGGAATAGAAATCAGCCCTCGACAACTTAACCGGCAGAAAAAGATTTTTTTGAAAAAATCCCTAAGCCCCGGGGTCACAATTTCATCAAAAATCTGACTTTCGGCAATTCATTCAAAAATGATTCCAAACAGTTGCAAATTCTCCTCTGAAAGTTTTAGCGGTCCAAACAGAAGGCTTTTTATCACAGGAATAGAAATCAGCCCTCGACAACTTAACCGGCAGAAAAAGATTTTTTTGAAAAAATCCCTAAGCCCCGGGGTCACAATTTCTTCAAAAAACTGACTTTTGGCAATTCATTCAAAAATGGTGCCAAACGGTTGAAAATGTTCCCCTGAGAGGTTTGGCGGTCGAAACCGAAGGCTTTTAATCACAGGAAAAGAAATCAGCCCTCCACAACTTAACCGGCAGAAAAAGATTTTTTTGAAAAAATCCCTAAGCCCCGGGGTCACAATTTCATCAAAAATCTGACTTTCGACAATTCACTCAAAAATGGTGCCTAACGGTTGCAATTGCTCCCCTGAAAGGTTTGGTGTTCGAAAAAGAAAGCTTTCAATCACATGAAAAGAAATCAGCCCTCGACAACTTAACCGGCAGAAAAAGATTTTTTTGAAAAAATCCCTAAGCCCCGGGGTCACAATTTCTTCAAAAATCTGACTTTCGGCAATTCACTCAAAAATGATTCCAAACGGTTGCAAATGCTCCTCTGAAAGTTTTAGCGGTCCAAACAGAAGGCTTTTTATCACAGGAATAGAAATCAGCCCTCGACAACTTAAACGGCAGAAAAAGATTTTTTTGAAAAAATCCCTAAGCCCCGGGGTCACAATTTCTTCAAAAATCTCACTTTCGGCAATTCACTCAAAAATGGTGACAAAGGGTTGCAATTGCTCCCCTGAAAGGTTTGGCGGTCAAAACAGAAGGCTTTCAATCACAGGAAAAGAAATCAGCCCTCGACAACTTAACCGGCAGAAAAATATTTTTTTTTAAAAATCCCTAAGCCCCGGGGTCACAATTTCATCAAAAATCTGACTTTCGGCAATTCACTCAAAAATGATTCCAAACAGTTGCAAATGCTCCTCTGAAAGTTTTAGCGGTCCAAACAGAAGGCTTTTTATCACAGGAATAGAAATCAGCCCTCGACAACTTAACCGGCAGAAAAAGATTTTTTTGAAAAAATCCCTAACCCCCGGGGTCACAATTTCTTCAAAAATCTGACTTTCGGCAATTCACTCAAAAATGGTTCCAAACGGTTGCAATTGCTCCCCTGAAAGGTTTGGCGGTCAAAACAGAAGGCTTTCAATCAGAGGAAAAGAAATCAGCCCTCGACAACTTAACCGGCAGAAAAAGATTTTTTTGAAAAAATCCGTAAGCCCCGGGGTCACAATTTCTTCAAAAATCTGACTTTCGGCAATTCACTCAAAAATGATTCCAAACAGTTGCAAATGCTCCTCTGAAAGTTTTAGCGGTCCAAACAGAAGGCTTTTTATCACAGGAATAGAAATCAGCCCTCGACAACTTAACCGGCAGAAAAAGATTTTTTTGAAAAAATCCCTAAGCCCCGGGGTAACAATTTCATCAAAAATCTGACTTTCGACAATTCACTCAAAAATGGTGCCAAACGGTTGCAATTGCTCCCCTGAAAGGTTTGGCGTTCGAAAAAGAAAGCTTTCAATCAAAGGAAAAGAAATCAGCCCTCGACAACTTAACCGGCAGAAAAAGATTTTTTTGAAAAAATCCCTAAGCCCCGGGGTCACAATTTCTACAAAAATCTGACTTTCGGCAATTCACTCAAAAATGATTCCAAACGGTTGCAAATGCTCCTCTGAAAGTTTTAGCGGTCCAAACAAGAAGGCTTTCAATCACAGGAATAGAAATCAGCCCTCGACAACTTAACCGGCAGAAAAAGATTTTTTTGAAAAAATCCCTAAGCCCCGGGGTCACAATTTCTTCAGAAAACTGACTTTCGGCAATTCACTCAAAAATGGTGCCAAACCTTTCCAAATGCTCCCCTGAGAGGTTTGGCGGTCGAAACCGAAGGCTTTTAATCACAGGAAAAGAAATCAGCCCTCGACAACTTAACCGGCAGAAAAAGATTTTTTTTGAAAAAATCCCTAAGCCCCGGGGTCACAATTTCATCAAAAATCTGACTTTAGGCAATTCACTCAAAAATGGTGCCAAACGGTTGCAATTGCTCCCCTGAAAAGTTTGGCGCTCGAAACAGAAGGCTTTCAATCACATGAAAAGAAATCAGCCCTCCACAACTTAACCGGCAGAAAAAGATTTTTTTAAAAAAATCCCTAAGCCCCGGGGTCACAATTTCTTCAAAAATCTGAGTTTCGGCAATTCACTCAAAAATGATTCCAAACAGTTGCAAATGCTCCTCTGAAAGTTTTAGCGGTCGAAACAGAAGGCTTTTTATCACAGGAATAGAAATCAGCCCTCGACAACTTAACCGGCAGAAAAAGATTTTTTTGAAAAAATCCCTAAGCCCCGGGGTCACAATTTCATCAAAAATCTGACTTTCGGCAATTCATTCAAAAATGATTCCAAACAGTTGCAAATGCTCCTCTGAAAGTTTTAGCGGTCCAAACAGAAGGCTTTTTATCACAGGAATAGAAATCAGCCCTCGACAACTTAACCGGCAGAAAAAGATTTTTTTGAAAAAATCCCTAAGCCTCGGCGTCACAATTTCATCAAAAATCTGACTTTCGGCAATTCACTCAAAAATGGTGCCAAGCGGTTCCAATTGCTCCCCTGAAAGGTTTGGCGTTCGAAAAAGAAGGCTTTCAATCACAGGAAAAGAAATCAACCCTCGACAACTTAACCGGCAGAAAAATATTTTTTTGAAAAAATCCCTAAGCCCCGGGGTCACAATTTCTTCAAAAATCTGACTTTCGGCAATTCACTCAAAAATGGTGCCAAACGGTTGCAATTGCTCCCCTGAAAGGTTTGGCGGTCAAAACAGAAGGCTTTTTATCACAGGAATAGAAATCAGCACTCGACAACTTAACCGGCAGAAAAAGATTTTTTTGAAAAAATCCCTAAGCCCCGGGGTCACAATTTCTTCAAAAATCTGACTTTCGGCAATTCACTCAAAAATGGTGCCAAACGGTTGCAATTGCTCCCCTGAAAGGTTTGGCGGTCGAAACAGAAGGCTTTTTATCACAGGAATAGAAATCAGCCCTCGACAACTTAACCGGCAGAAAAAGATTTTTTTGAAAAAATCCCTAAGCCCCGGGGTCACAATTTCATCAAAAATCTGACTTTCGGCAATTCATTCAAAAATGATTCCAAACAGTTGCAAATGCTCCTCTGAAAGTTTTAGCGGTCCAAACAGAAGGCTTTTTATCACAGGAATAGAAATCAGCCCTCGACAACTTAACCGGCAGAAAAAGATTTTTTTGAAAAAATCCCTAAGCCCCGGGGTCACAATTTCATCAAAAATCTGACTTTCGGCAATTCACTCAAAAATGGTGCCAAGCGGTTCCAATTGCTCCCCTGAAAGGTTTGGCGTTCGAAAAAGAAGGCTTTCAATCACAGGAAAAGAAATCAACCCTCGACAACATAACCGGCAGAAAAACATTTTTTTGAAAAAATCCCTAAGCCCCGGGGTCACAATTTCTTCAAAAATCTGACTTTCGGCAATTCACTCAAAAATGGTGCCAAACCTTTCCAAATGCTCCCCTGAGAGGTTTGGCGGTCAAAACAGAAGGCTTTTAATCACAGGAAAAGAAATCAGGCCTCCACAACTTAACCAGCAGAAAAAGATTTTTTTGAAAAAATCCCTAACCCCCGGGGTCACAATTTATTCAAAAATCTGACTTTCGGCAATTCACTCAAAAATGGTGCCAAACGGTTGCAATTGCTCCCCTGAAAGGTTTGGCGGTCAAAACAGAAGGCTTTTTATCACAGGAATAGAAATCAGCACTCGACAACTTAACCGGCAGAAAAAGATTTTTTTGAAAAAATCCCTAAGCCCCGGGGTCACAATTTCTTCAAAAATCTGACTTTCGGCAATTCACTCAAAAATGGTGCCAAACGGTTGCAATTGCTCCCCTGAAAGGTTTGGCGGTCGAAACAGAAGGCTTTTTATCACAGGAATAGAAATCAGCCCTCGACAACTTAACCGGCAGAAAAAGATTTTTTTGAAAAAATCCCTAACCCCCGGGGTCACAATTTCATCAAAAATCTGACTTTCGGCAATTCACTCAAAAATGGTGCCAAACGGTTGCAATTGCTCCCCTGAAAGGTTTGGCGGTCAAAACAGAAGGCTTTCAATCACAGGAAAAGAAATCAGCCCTCGACAACTTAACCGGCAGAAAAATATTTTTTTGAAAAAATCCCTAAGCCCCGGGGTCACAATTTCTTCAAAAATCTGACTTTTGGCAATTCACTCAAAAATGGTTCCAAACGGTTGCAATTGCTCCCCTGAAAGGTTTGGCGGTCAAAACAGAAGGCTTTCAATCACAGGAAAAGAAATCAGCCCTCGACAACTTAACCGGCAGAAAAAGATTTTTTTGAAAAAATCCCTAAGCCCCGGGGTCACAATTTCTTCAAAAATCTGACTTTTGGCAATTCACTCAAAAATGGTTCCAAACGGTTGCAATTGCTCCCCTGAAAGGTTTGGCGGTCAAAACAGAAGGCTTTCAATCACAGGAAAAGAAATCAGCCCTCGACAACTTAACCGGCAGAAAAAGATTTTTTTGAAAAAATCCCTAAGCCCCGGGGTCACAATTTCATCAAAAATCTGACTTTCGGCAATTCACTCAAAAATGGTGCCAAACGGTTGCAATTGCTCCCCTGAAAGGTTTGGCGGTCGAAACAGAAGGCTTTTTATCACAGGAATAGAAATCAGCCCTCGACAACTTAACCGGCAGAAAAAGATTTTTTTGAAAAAATCCCTAAGCCCCGGGGTAACAATTTCATCAAAAATATGACTTTCGGCAATTCACTCAAAAATGGTGACAAAGGGTTGCAATTGCTCCCCTGAAAGGTTTGGCGGTCGAAACAGAAGGCTTTTTATCACAGGAATAGAAAGCAGCCCTCGACAACTTAACCGGCAGAAAAAGATTTTTTTGAAAAAATCCCTAAGCCCCGGGGTCACAATTTCTTCAGAAAACTGACTTTCGGCAATTCACTAAAAATGGTGCCAAACCTTTCCAAATGCTCCCCTGAGAGGTTTGGCGGTCGAAACCGAAGGCTTTTAATCACAGGAAAAGAAATCAGGCCTCCACAACTTAACCGGCAGAAAAAGATTTTTTTGAAAAAATCCCTAACCCCCGGGGTCACAATTTCTTCAAAAATCTGACTTTCGGCAATTCACTCAAAAATGGTTCCAAACGGTTGCAATTGCTCCCCTGAAAGGTTTGGCGGTCAAAACAGAAGGCTTTCAATCACAGGAAAAGAAATCAGCCCTCGACAACTTAACCGGCAGAAAAATATTTTTTTGAAAAAATCCCTAAGCCCCGGGGTCACAATTTCTTCAAAAATCTGACTTTCGGCAAATCACTCAAAAATGGTGACAAAGGGTTGCAATTGCTCCCCTGAAAGGTTTGGCAGTCGAAACAGAAGGCTTTTTATCACAGGAATAGAAATCAGCCCTCGACAACTTAACTGGCAGAAAAATATTTTTTTGAAAAAATCCCTAAGCCCCGGGGTCACAATTTCATCAAAAATCTGACTTTCGGCAATTCACTCAAAAATGGTGACAACGGGTTGCAATTGCTCCCCTGAAAGGTTTGGCGGTCGAAACAGAAGGCTTTTTATCAC
The DNA here is from genome assembly GCF_964106915.1 of Podarcis gaigeae. Lineage (NCBI taxonomy): Eukaryota > Metazoa > Chordata > Lepidosauria > Squamata > Lacertidae > Podarcis > Podarcis gaigeae. The sequence goes on along the minus strand of NW_028153441.1, from coordinate 246,376 downwards.
AGGAATAGAAATCAGCCCTCCACAACTTAACCGGCAGAAAAAGATTTTTTTGAAAAAATCCCTAACCCCCGGGGTCACAATTTCTTCAAAAAACTGACTTTCGGCAATTCACTCAAAAATGGTTCCAAACGGTTGCAATTGCTCCCCTGAAAGGTTTGGCGGTCAAAACAGAAGGCTTTCAATCACAGGAAAAGAAATCAGCCCTCCACAACTTAACCGGCAGAAAAAGATTTTTTTGAAAAAATCCCTAACCCCCGGGGTCACAATTTCTTCAAAAAACTGACTTTCGGCAAATCACTCAAAAATGGTGACAAAGGGTTGCAATTGCTCCCCTGAAAGGTTTGGCGGTCGAAACAGAAGGCTTTTTATCACAGGAATAGAAAGCAGCCCTCGACAACTTAACCGGCAGAAAAAGATTTTTTTGAAAAAATCCCTAAGCCCCGGGGTCACAATTTCTTCAGAAAACTGACTTTCGGCAATTCACTCAAAAATGGTGACAAACCTTTGCAAATGCTCCCCTGAGAGGTTTGGCGGTCGAAACCGAAGGCTTTTAATCACAGGAAAAGAAATCAGGCCTCCACAACTTAACCGGCAGAAAAAGATTTTTTTGAAAAAATCCCTAAGCCCCGGGGTCACAATTTCTTCAAAAATCTGACTTTCGGCAATTCACTCAAAAATGGTTCCAAACGGTTGCAATTGCTCCCCTGAAAGGTTTGGCGATCGAAACAGAAGGCTTTTTATCACTGGAATAGAAATCAGCCCTCGACAACTTAACCGGCAGAAAAAGATTTTTTTGAAAAAATCCCTAAGCCCCGGGGTCACAATTTCTTCAGAAAACTGACTTTCGGCAATTCACTCAAAAATGGTGCCAAACCTTTCCAAATGCTCCCCTGAGAGGTTTGGCGGTCGAAACCGAAGGCTTTTAATCAGAGGAAAAGAAATCAGGCCTCCACAACTTAACCGGCAGAAAAAGATTTTTTTGAAAAAATCCCTAAGCCCCGGGGTCACAATTTCTTCAAAAATCTGACTTTCGGCAATTCACTCAAAAATGGTGACAAAGGGTTGCAATTGCTCCCCTGAAAGGTTTGGCGGTCAAAACAGAAGGCTTTCAATCACAGGAAAAGAAATCAGGCCTCGACAACTTAACCGGCAGAAAAATATTTTTTTGAAAAAATCCCTAAGCCCCGGGGTCACAATTTGTTCAAAAATCTGACTTTCGGCAAATCACTCAAAAATGGTGACAAAGGGTTACAATTGCTCCCCTGAAAGGTTTGGCGGTCGAAACAGAAGGCTTTTTATCACAGGAATAGAAAGCAGCCCTCGACAACTTAACCGGCAGAAAAAGATTTTTTTGAAAAAATCCCTAAGCCCCGGGGTCACAATTTCTTCAGAAAACTGACTTTCAGCAATTCACTCAAAAATGGTGTCAAACCTTTGCAAATGCTCCCCTGAGAGGTTTGGCGGTCGAAACCGAAGTCTTTTAATCACAGGAAAAGAAATCAGGCCTCCACAACTTAACCGGCAGAAAAAGATTTTTTTGAAAAAATCCCTAAGCCCCGGGGTCACAATTTCTTCAAAAATCTGACTTTCGGCAATTCACTCAAAAATGGTTCCAAACGGTTGCAATTGCTCCCCTGAAAGGATTGGCGATCGAAACAGAAGGCTTTTTATCACTGGAATAGAAATCAGCCCTCGACAACTTAACCGGCAGAAAAAGATTTTTTTGAAAAAATCCCTAAGCCCCGGGGTCACAATTTCTTCAAAAATCTGACTTTCGGCAATTCACTCAAAAATGGTGCCAAACGGTTGCAATTGCTCCCCTGAAAGGTTTGGCGGTCGAAACAGAAGGCTTTTTATCACAGGAATAGAAATCAGCCCTCGACAACTTAACCGGCAGAAAAAGATTTTTTTAAAAAAATCCCTAACCCCCGGGGTCACAATTTCATCAAAAATCTGACTTTCGGCAATTCACTCAAAAATGGTGCCAAACGGTTGCAATTGCTCCCCTGAAAGGTTTGGCGGTCAAAACAGAAGGCTTTCAATCACAGGAAAAGAAATCAGCCCTCGACAACTTAACCGGCAGAAAAAGATTTTTTTGAAAAAATCCCTAAGCCCCGGGGTCACAATTTCATCAAAAATCTGACCTTCGGCAATTCACTCAAAAATGGTGCCAAACGGTTGCAATTGCTCCCCTGAAAGGTTTGGCGGTCGAAACAGAAGGCTTTTTATCACAGGAATAGAAATCAGCCCTCGACAACTTAACCGGCAGAAAAAGATTTTTTTGAAAAAATCCCTAAGCCCCGGGGTAACAATTTCATCAAAAATATGACTTTCGGCAATTCACTCAAAAATGGGGACAAAGGGTTGCAATTGCTCCCCTGAAAGGTTTGGCGGTCGAAACAGAAGGCTTTTTATCACAGGAATAGAAATCAGCCCTCGACAACTTAACCGGCAGAAAAAGATTTTTTTGAAAAAATCCCTAAGCCCCGGGGTCACAATTTCTTCAGAAAACTGACTTTCGGCAATTCACTAAAAATGGTGCCAAACCTTTCCAAATGCTCCCCTGAGAGGTTTGGCGGTCGAAACCGAAGGCTTTTAATCACAGGAAAAGAAAGCAGGCCTCCACAACTTAACCGGCAGAAAAAGATTTTTTTGAAAAAATCCCTAACCCCCGGGGTCACAATTTCTTCAAAAATCTGACTTTCGGCAATTCACTCAAAAATGGTTCCAAACGGTTGCAATTGCTCCCCTGAAAGGTTTGGCGGTCAAAACAGAAGGCTTTCAATCACAGGAAAAGAAATCAGCCCTCGACAACTTAACCGGCAGAAAAATATTTTTTTGAAAAAATCCCTAAGCCCCGGGGTCACAATTTCTTCAAAAATCTGACTTTCGGCAAATCACTCAAAAATGGTGACAAAGGGTTGCAATTGCTCCCCTGAAAGGTTTGGCAGTCGAAACAGAAGGCTTTTTATCACAGGAATAGAAATCAGCCCTCGACAACTTAACTGGCAGAAAAATATTTTTTTGAAAAAATCCCTAAGCCCCGGGGTCACAATTTCATCAAAAATCTGACTTTCGGCAATTCACTCAAAAATGGTGACAACGGGTTGCAATTGCTCCCCTGAAAGGTTTGGCGGTCGAAACAGAAGGCTTTTTATCACAGGAATAGAAATCAGCCCTCCACAACTTAACCGGCAGAAAAAGATTTTTTTGAAAAAATCCCTAACCCCCGGGGTCACAATTTCTTCAAAAAACTGACTTTCGGCAATTCACTCAAAAATGGTTCCAAACGGTTGCAATTGCTCCCCTGAAAGGTTTGGCGGTCAAAACAGAAGGCTTTCAATCACAGGAAAAGAAATCAGCCCTCGACAACTTAACCGGCAGAAAAATATTTTTTTGAAAAAATCCCTAAGCCCCGGGGTCACAATTTGTTCAAAAATCTGACTTTCGGCAAATCACTCAAAAATGGTGACAAAGGGTTGCAATTGCTCCCCTGAAAGGTTTGGCGGTCGAAACAGAAGGCTTTTTATCACAGGAATAGAAAGCAGCCCTCGACAACTTAACCGGCAGAAAAAGATTTTTTTGAAAAAATCCCTAAGCCCCGGGGTCACAATTTCTTCAGAAAACTGACTTTCGGCAATTCACTCAAAAATGGTGACAAACCTTTGCAAATGCTCCCCTGAGAGGTTTGGCGGTCGAAACCGAAGGCTTTTAATCACAGGAAAAGAAATCAGGCCTCCACAACTTAACCGGCAGAAAAAGATTTTTTTGAAAAAATCCCTAAGCCCCGGGGTCACAATTTCTTCAAAAATCTGACTTTCGGCAATTCACTCAAAAATGGTTCCAAACGGTTGCAATTGCTCCCCTGAAAGGTTTGGCGATCGAAACAGAAGGCTTTTTATCACTGGAATAGAAATCAGCCCTCGACAACTTAACCGGCAGAAAAAGATTTTTTTGAAAAAATCCCTAAGCCCCGGGGTCACAATTTCTTCAGAAAACTGACTTTCGGCAATTCACTCAAAAATGGTGCCAAACCTTTCCAAATGCTCCCCTGAGAGGTTTGGCGGTCGAAACCGAAGGCTTTTAATCAGAGGAAAAGAAATCAGGCCTCCACAACTTAACCGGCAGAAAAAGATTTTTTTGAAAAAATCCCTAAGCCCCGGGGTCACAATTTCTTCAAAAATCTGACTTTCGGCAATTCACTCAAAAATGGTGACAAAGGGTTGCAAATGCAACCTGAAAAGTTTGGCGGTGAAAACAGAAGGCTTTCAATCACAGGAAAAGAAATCAGCCCTCGACAACTTAACCGGCAGAAAAAGATTTTTTTGAAAAAATCCCTAAGCCCCGGGGTCACAATTTCTTCAAAAATCTGACTTTCGGCAATTCACTCAAAAATGATTCCAAACAGTTGCAAATGCTCCTCTGAAAGTTTTAGCGGTCCAAACAGAAGGCTTTTTATCACAGGAATAGAAATCAGCCCTCGACAACTTAACCGGCAGAAAAAGATTTTTTTGAAAAAATCCCTAAGCCCCGGGGTAACAATTTCATCAAAAATCTGACTTTCGGCAATTCACTCAAAAATGGTTACAAAGGGTTGCAATTGCTCCCCTGAGAGGTTTGGCGGTCGAAACCGAAGGCTTTTTATCACAGGAATAGAAATCAGCCCTCGACAACTTAACCGGCAGAAAAAGATTTTTTTGAAAAAATCCCTAACCCCCGGGGTCACAATTTCATCAAAAATCTAACTTTCGACAATTCACTCAAAAATGGTGCCAAACGGTTGCAATTGCTCCCCTGAAAGGTTTGGCGTTCGAAAAAGAAGGCTTTCACATCACAGGAAAAGAAATCAGCCCTCGACAACTTAACCGGCAGAAAAAGATTTTTTTGAAAAAAGCCCTAAGCCCCGGGGTCACAATTTCTTCAAAAATCTGACTTTCGGCAATTCACTCAAAAATGATTCCAAACGGTTGCAAATGCTCCTCTGAAAGTTTTAGCGGTCCAAACAGAAGGCTTTTTATCACAGGAATAGAAATCAGCCCTCGACAACTTAACCGGCAGAAAAAGATTTTTTTGAAAAAATCCCTAAGCCCCGGGGTCACAATTTCTTCAAAAATCTGACTTTCGGCAATTCACTCAAAAATGGTGACAAAGGGTTGCAATTGCTCCCCTGAAAGGTTTGGCGGTCGAAACAGAAGGCTTTTTATCAAAGGAATAGAAATCAGCCCTCGACAACTTAACCGGCAGAAAAGATTTTTTTGAAAAAATCCCTAAGCCCCGGGGTCACAATTTCTTCAGAAAACTGACTTTCGGCAATTCACTCAAAAATGGTGCCAAACCTTTCCAAATGCTCCCCTGAGAGGTTTGGCGGTCGAAACCGAAGGCTTTTAATCACAGGAAAAGAAATCAGCCCTCCACAACTTAACCGGCAGAAAAAGATTTTTTTGAAAAAATCCCTAAGCCCCGGGGTCACAATTTCTTCAAAAATCTGACTTTCGGCAATTCACTCAAAACTGGTTCCAAACGGTTGCAATTGCTCCCCTGAAAGGTTTGTCGGTCAAAACAGAAGGCTTTCAATCACAGGAAAAGAAATCAGCCCTCGACAACTTAACCGGCAGAAAAATATTTTTTTGAAAAAATCCCTAAGCCCCGGGGTCACAATTTCTTCCAAAATCTGACTTTCGGCAAATCACTCAAAAATGGTGACAAAGGGTTGCAATTGCTCCCCTGAAAGGTTTGGCGGTTGAAACAGAAGGCTTTTTATCACAGGAATAGAAATCAGCCCTCGACAACTTAACCGGCAGAAAAAGATTTTTTTGAAAAAATCCCTAAGCCCCGGGGTCACAATTGCTTCAAAAATCTGAGTTTCGGCAATTCACTCAAAAAAGGATTCCAAACAGTTGCAAATGCTCCTCTGAAAGTTTTAGCGGTCCAAACAGAAGGCTTTTTATCACAGGAATAGAAATCAGCCCTCGACAACTTAACCGGCAGAAAAAGATTTTTTTGAAAAAATCCCTAAGCCCCGGGGTCAAAATTTCATCAAAAATCTGACATTCGGCAATTCACTCAAAAATGGTCCCAAACGGTTGCAATTGCTCCCCTGAAAGGTTTGGCGTTCGAAAAAGAAGGCTTTCAATCACAGGAAAAGAAATCAGCCCTCGACAACTTAACCGGCAGAAAAGGATTTTTTTGAAAAAATCCCTAAGCCCCGGGGTCACAATTTCTACAAAAATCTGACTTTCGGCAATTCACTCAAAAATGATTCCAAACAGTTGCAAATGCTCCTCTGAAAGTTTTAGCGGTCCAAACAGAAGGCTTTTTATCACAGGAATAGAAATCAGCCCTCGACAACTTAACCGGCAGAAAAAGATTTTTTTGAAAAAATCCCTAAGCCCCGGGGTCACAATTTCTTCAAAAAACTGACTTTCGGCAATTCACTCAAAAATGGTGCCAAACGGTTGAAAATGTTCCCCTGAGAGGTTTGGCGGTCGAAACCGAAGGCTTTTAATCACAGGAAAAGAAATCAGCCCTCCACAACTTAACCGGCAGAAAAAGATTTTTTTGAAAAAATCCCTAAGCCCCGGGGTCACAATTTCATCAAAAATCTGACTTTCGACAATTCACTCAAAAATGGTGCCAAACGGTTGCAATTGCTCCCCTGAAAGGTTTGGCGTTCGAAAAAGAAAGCTTTCAATCACATGAAAAGAAATCAGCCCTCGACAACTTAACCGGCAGAAAAAGATTTTTTTGAAAAAATCCCTAAGCCCCGGGGTCACAATTTCTTCAAAAATCTGACTTTCGGCAATTCACTCAAAAATGGTGACAAAGGGTTGCAATTGCTCCCCTGAAAGGTTTGGCGGTCAAAACAGAAGGCTTTCAATCACAGGAAAAGAAATCAGCCCTCGACAACTTAACCGGCAGAAAAATATTTTTTTAAAAAAATCCCTAAGCCCCGGGGTCACAATTTCATCAAAAATCTGACTTTCGGCAATTCACTCAAAAATGATTCCAAACAGTTGCAAATGCTCCTCTGAAAGTTTTAGCGGTCCAAACAGAAGGCTTTTTATCACAGGAATAGAAATCAGCCCTCGACAACTTAACCGGCAGAAAAAGATTTTTTTGAAAAAATCCCTAAGCCCCGGGGTAACAATTTCATCAAAAATCTGACTTTCGACAATTCACTCAAAAATGGTGCCAAACGGTTGCAATTGCTCCCCTGAAAGGTTTGGCGTTCGAAAAAGAAAGCTTTCAATCAAAGGAAAAGAAATCAGCCCTCGACAACTTAACCGGCAGAAAAAGATTTTTTTGAAAAAATCCCTAAGCCCCGGGGTCACAATTTCTACAAAAATCTGACTTTCGGCAATTCACTCAAGAATGATTCCAAACGGTTACAAATGCTCCTCTGAAAGTTTTAGCGGTCCAAACAAGAAGGCTTTCAATCACAGGAATAGAAATCAGCCCTCGACAACTTAACCGGCAGAAAAAGATTTTTTTGAAAAAATCCCTAAGCCCCGGGGTCACAATTTCTTCAGAAAACTGACTTTCGGCAATTCACTCAAAAATGGTGCCAAACCTTTCCAAATGCTCCCCTGAGAGGTTTGGCGGTCGAAACCGAAGGCTTTTAATCACAGGAAAAGAAATCAGCCCTCGACAACTTAACCGGCAGAAAAAGATTTTTTTGAAAAAATCCCTAAGCCCCGGGGTCACAATTTCATCAAAAATCTGACTTTAGGCAATTCACTCAAAAATGCTGCCAAACGGTTGCAATTGCTCCCCTGAAAAGTTTGGCGCTCGAAACAGAAGGCTTTCAATCACATGAAAAGAAATCAGCCCTCCACAACTTAACCGGCAGAAAAAGATTTTTTTAAAAAAATCCCTAAGCCCCGTGGTCACAATTTCTTCAAAAATCTGAGTTTCGGCAATTCACTCAAAAATGATTCCAAACAGTTGCAAATGCTCCTCTGAAAGTTTTAGCGGTCGAAACAGAAGGCTTTTTATCACAGGAATAGAAATCAGCCCTCGACAACTTAACCGGCAGAAAAAGATTTTTTTGAAAAAATCCCTAAGCCCCGGGGTCACAATTTCATCAAAAATCTGACTTTCGGCAATTCATTCAAAAATGATTCCAAACAATTGCAAATGCTCCTCTGAAAGTTTTAGCGGTCCAAACAGAAGGCTTTTTATCACAGGAATAGAAATCAGCCCTCGACAACTTAACCGGCAGAAAAAGATTTTTTTGAAAAAATCCCTAAGCCTCGGGGTCACAATTTCATCAAAAATCTGACTTTCGGCAATTCACTCAAAAATGGTGCCAAGCGGTTCCAATTGCTCCCCTGAAAGGTTTGGCGTTCGAAAAAGAAGGCTTTCAATCACAGGAAAAGAAATCAACCCTCGACAACTTAACCGGCAGAAAAATATTTTTTTGAAAAAATCCCTAAGCCCCGGGGTCACAATTTCTTCAAAAATCTGACTTTCGGCAATTCACTCAAAAATGGTGCCAAACCTTTCCAAATGCTCCCCTGAGAGGTTTGGCGGTCAAAACAGAAGGCTTTTAATCACAGGAAAAGAAATCAGGCCTCCACAACTTAACCAGCAGAAAAAGATTTTTTTGAAAAAATCCCTAACCCCCGGGGTCACAATTTATTCAAAAATCTGACTTTCGGCAATTCACTCAAAAATGGTGCCAAACAGTTGCAAATGCTCCTCTGAAAGTTTTAGCGGTCCAAACAGAAGGCTTTTTATCACAGGAATAGAAATCAGCCCTCGACAACTTAACCGGCAGAAAAAGATTTTTTTGAAAAAATCCCTAAGCCCCGGGGTCACAATTTCATCAAAAATCTGACTTTCGGCAATTCACTCAAAAATGGTGCCAAGCGGTTCCAATTGCTCCCCTGAAAGGTTTGGCGTTCGAAAAAGAAGGCTTTCAATCACAGGAAAAGAAATCAACCCTCGACAACTTAACCGGCAGAAAAATATTTTTTTGAAAAAATCCCTAAGCCCCGGGGTCACAATTTCTTCAAAAATCTGACTTTCGGCAATTCACTCAAAAATGGTGCCAAACCTTTCCAAATGCTCCCCTGAGAGGTTTGGCGGTCAAAACAGAAGGCTTTTAATCACAGGAAAAGAAATCAGGCCTCCACAACTTAACCAGCAGAAAAAGATTTTTTTGAAAAAATCCCTAACCCCCGGGGTCACAATTTATTCAAAAATCTGACTTTCGGCAATTCACTCAAAAATGGTGCCAAACGGTTGCAATTGCTCCCCTGAAAGGTTTGGCGGTCAAAACAGAAGGCTTTTTATCACAGGAATAGAAATCAGCACTCGACAACTTAACCGGCAGAAAAAGATTTTTTTGAAAAAATCCCTAAGCCCCGGGGTCACAATTTCTTCAAAAATCTGACTTTCGGCAATTCACTCAAAAATGGTGCCAAACGGTTGCAATTGCTCCCCTGAAAGGTTTGGCGGTCGAAACAGAAGGCTTTTTATCACAGGAATAGAAATCAGCCCTCGACAACTTAACCGGCAGAAAAAGATTTTTTTGAAAAAATCCCTAACCCCCGGGGTCACAATTTCATCAAAAATCTGACTTTCGGCAATTCACTCAAAAATGGTGCCAAACGGTTGCAATTGCTCCCCTGAAAGGTTTGGCGGTCAAAACAGAAGGCTTTCAATCACAGGAAAAGAAATCAGCCCTCGACAACTTAACCGGCAGAAAAATATTTTTTTGAAAAAATCCCTAAGCCCCGGGGTCACAATTTCTTCAAAAATCTGACTTTTGGCAATTCACTCAAAAATGGTTCCAAACGGTTGCAATTGCTCCCCTGAAAGGTTTGGCGGTCAAAACAGAAGGCTTTCAATCACAGGAAAAGAAATCAGCCCTCGACAACTTAACCGGCAGAAAAAGATTTTTTTGAAAAAATCCCTAAGCCCCGGGTTCACAATTTCTTCAAAAATCTGACTTTCGGCAATTCATTCAAAAATGATTCCAAACAATTGCAAATGCTCCTCTGAAAGTTTTAGCGGTCCAAACAGAAGGCTTTTTATCACAGGAATAGAAATCAGCCCTCGACAACTTAACCGGCAGAAAAAGATTTTTTTGAAAAAATCCCTAAGCCTCGGGGTCACAATTTCATCAAAAATCTGACTTTCGGCAATTCACTCAAAAATGGTGCCAAGCGGTTCCAATTGCTCCCCTGAAAGGTTTGGCGTTCGAAAAAGAAGGCTTTCAATCACAGGAAAAGAAATCAACCCTCGACAACTTAACCGGCAGAAAAATATTTTTTTGAAAAAATCCCTAAGCCCCGGGGTCACAATTTCTTCAAAAATCTGACTTTCGGCAATTCACTCAAAAATGGTGCCAAACCTTTCCAAATGCTCCCCTGAGAGGTTTGGCGGTCAAAACAGAAGGCTTTTAATCACAGGAAAAGAAATCAGGCCTCCACAACTTAACCAGCAGAAAAAGATTTTTTTGAAAAAATCCCTAACCCCCGGGGTCACAATTTATTCAAAAATCTGACTTTCGGCAATTCACTCAAAAATGGTGCCAAACAGTTGCAAATGCTCCTCTGAAAGTTTTAGCGGTCCAAACAGAAGGCTTTTTATCACAGGAATAGAAATCAGCCCTCGACAACTTAACCGGCAGAAAAAGATTTTTTTGAAAAAATCCCTAAGCCCCGGGGTCACAATTTCATCAAAAATCTGACTTTCGGCAATTCACTCAAAAATGGTGCCAAGCGGTTCCAATTGCTCCCCTGAAAGGTTTGGCGTTCGAAAAAGAAGGCTTTCAATCACAGGAAAAGAAATCAACCCTCGACAACTTAACCGGCAGAAAAATATTTTTTTGAAAAAATCCCTAAGCCCCGGGGTCACAATTTCTTCAAAAATCTGACTTTCGGCAATTCACTCAAAAATGGTGCCAAACCTTTCCAAATGCTCCCCTGAGAGGTTTGGCGGTCAAAACAGAAGGCTTTTAATCACAGGAAAAGAAATCAGGCCTCCACAACTTAACCAGCAGAAAAAGATTTTTTTGAAAAAATCCCTAACCCCCGGGGTCACAATTTATTCAAAAATCTGACTTTCGGCAATTCACTCAAAAATGGTGCCAAACGGTTGCAATTGCTCCCCTGAAAGGTTTGGCGGTCAAAACAGAAGGCTTTTTATCACAGGAATAGAAATCAGCACTCGACAACTTAACCGGCAGAAAAAGATTTTTTTGAAAAAATCCCTAAGCCCCGGGGTCACAATTTCTTCAAAAATCTGACTTTCGGCAATTCACTCAAAAATGGTGCCAAACGGTTGCAATTGCTCCCCTGAAAGGTTTGGCGGTCGAAACAGAAGGCTTTTTATCACAGGAATAGAAATCAGCCCTCGACAACTTAACCGGCAGAAAAAGATTTTTTTGAAAAAATCCCTAACCCCCGGGGTCACAATTTCATCAAAAATCTGACTTTCGGCAATTCACTCAAAAATGGTGCCAAACGGTTGCAATTGCTCCCCTGAAAGGTTTGGCGGTCAAAACAGAAGGCTTTCAATCACAGGAAAAGAAATCAGCCCTCGACAACTTAACCGGCAGAAAAATATTTTTTTGAAAAAATCCCTAAGCCCCGGGGTCACAATTTCTTCAAAAATCTGACTTTTGGCAATTCACTCAAAAATGGTTCCAAACGGTTGCAATTGCTCCCCTGAAAGGTTTGGCGGTCAAAACAGAAGGCTTTCAATCACAGGAAAAGAAATCAGCCCTCGACAACTTAACCGGCAGAAAAAGATTTTTTTGAAAAAATCCCTAAGCCCCGGGTTCACAATTTCTTCAAAAATCTGACTTTCGGCAATTCACTCAAAAATGGTGACAAAGGGTTGCAATTGCTCCCCTGAAAGGTTTGGCGGTCGAAACAGAAGGCTTTTTATCACAGGAATAGAAATCAGCCCTCGACAACTTAACCGGCAGAAAAAGATTTTTTTGAAAAAATCCCTAAGCCCCGGGGTCACAATTTCTTCAGAAAACTGACTTTCGGCAATTCACTAAAAATGGTGCCAAACCTTTCCAAATGCTCCCCTGAGAGGTTTGGCGGTCGAAAAAGAAGGCTTTCAATCACAGGAAAAGAAATCAGGCCTCCACAACTTAACCGGCAGAAAAAGATTTTTTTGAAAAAATCCCTAACCCCCGGGGTCACAATTTCTTCAAAAATCTGACTTTCGGCAATTCACTCAATAATGGTTCCAAACGGTTGCAATTGCTCCCCTGAAAGGTTTGGCGGTCAAAACAGAAGGCTTTCAATCACAGGAAAAGAAATCAGCCCTCGACAACTTAACCGGCAGAAAAATATTTTTTTGAAAAAATCCCTAAGCCCCGGGGTCACAATTTCTTCAAAAATCTGACTTTCGGCAAATCACTCAAAAATGGTGACAAAGGGTTGCAATTGCTCCCCTGAAAGGTTTGGCAGTCGAAACAGAAGGCTTTTTATCACAGGAATAGAAATCAGCCCTCGACAACTTAACTGGCAGAAAAATATTTTTTTGAAAAAATCCCTAAGCCCCGGGGGTCACAATTTCATCAAAAATCTGACTTTCGGCAATTCACTCAAAAATGGTGACAACGGGTTGCAATTGCTCCCCTGAAAGGTTTGGCGGTCGAAACAGAAGGCTTTTTATCACAGGAATAGAAATCAGCCCTCCACAACTTAACCGGCAGAAAAAGATTTTTTTGAAAAAATCCCTAACCCCCGGGGTCACAATTTCTTCAAAAAACTGACTTTCGGCAATTCACTCAAAAATGGTTCCAAACGGTTGCAATTGCTCCCCTGAAAGGTTTGGCGGTCGAAAAAGAAGGCTTTCAATCACAGGAAAAGAAATCAGCCCTCGACAACTTAACCGGCAGAAAAATATTTTTTTGAAAAAATCCCTAAGCCCCGGGGTCACAATTTCATCAAAAATCTGACTTTCGGCAATTCACTCAAAAATGGTGCCAAACGGTTGCAATTGCTCCCCTGAAAGGTTTGGCGGTCGAAACAGAAGGCTTTTTATCACAGGAATAGAAATCAGCCCTCGACAACTTAACCGGCAGAAAAAGATTTTTTTGAAAAAATCCCTAAGCCCCGGGGTCAATATTTCTTCAGAAAACTGACTTTCGGCAATTCACTCAAAAATGGTGCCAAACCTTTCCAAATGGTCCCCTGAGAGGTTTGGCGGTCGAAACCGAAGGCTTTTTATCACAGGAATAGAAATCAGCCCTCGACAACTTAACCGGCAGAAAAAGATTTTTTTGAAAAAATCCCTAAGCCCCGGGGTCACAATTTCTTCAGAAAACTGACTTTCGGCAATTCACTAAAAATGGTGCCAAACCTTTCCAAATGCTCCCCTGAGAGGTTTGGCGGTCGAAACCGAAGGCTTTTAATCACAGGAAAAGAAAGCAGGCCTCCACAACTTAACCGGCAGAAAAAGATTTTTTTGAAAAAATCCCTAACCCCCGGGGTCACAATTTCTTCAAAAATCTGACTTTCGGCAATTCACTCAAAAATGGTGACAAAGGGTTGCAATTGCTCCCCTGAAAGGTTTGGCGGTCGAAACAGAAGGCTTTTTATCACAGGAATAGAAATCAGCCCTTGACAACTTAACCGGCAGAAAAAGATTTTTTTGAAAAAATCCCTAAGCCCCGGGGTCACAATTTCTTCAGAAAACTGACTTTCGGCAATTCACTCAAAAATGGTTCCAAACGGTTGCAATTGCTCCCCTGAAAGGTTTGGCGGTCGAAACAGAAGGCTTTTTATCACAGGAATAGAAATCAGCCCTCGACAACTTAACCGGCAGAAAAAGATTTTTTTGAAAAAATCCCTAAGCCCCGGGGTCACAATTTCTTCAGAAAACTGACTTTCGGCAATTCACTCAAAAATGGTTCCAAACCTTTCCAAATGCTCCCCTGAGAGGTTTGGCGGCCGAAACCGAAGGCTTTTAATCACAGGAAAAGAAATCAGGCCTCCACAACTTAACCGGCAGAAAAAGATTTTTTTGAAAAAATCCCTAACCCCCGGGGTCACAATTTCTTCAAAAAACTGACTTTCGGCAATTCACTCAAAAATGGTTCCAAACGGTTGCAATTGCTCCCCTGAAAGGTTTGGCGGTCAAAACAGAAGGCTTTCAATCACAGGAAAAGAAATCAGCCCTCGACAACTTAACCGGCAGAAAAAGATTTTTTTGAAAAAATCCCTAAGCCCCGGGGTCACAATTTCATCAAAAATCTGACTTTCGGCAATTCACTCAAAAATGGTGCCAAACGGTTGCAATTGCTCCCCTGAAAGGTTTGGCGTTCGAAACAGAAGGCTTTTTACCACAGGAATAGAAATCAGCCCTCGACAACTTAACCGGCAGAAAAAGATTTTTTTGAAAAAATCCCTAAGCCCCGGGGTCACAATTTCTTCAGAAAACTGACTTTCGGCAATTCACTCAAAAATGGTGCCAAACCTTTCCAAATGCTCCCCTGAGAGGTTTGGCGGCCGAAACCGAAGGCTTTTAATCACAGGAAAAGAAATCAGGCCTCCACAACTTAACCGGCAGAAAAAGATTTTTTTGAAAAAATCCCTAACCCCCGGGGTCACAATTTCTTCAAAAAACTGACTTTCGGCAATTCACTCAAAAATGGTTCCAAACGGTTGCAATTGCTCCCCTGAAAGGTTTGGCGGTCAAAACAGAAGGCTTTCAATCACAGGAAAAGAAATCAGCCCTCGACAACTTAACCGGCAGAAAAATATTTTTTTGAAAAAATCCCTAAGCCCCGGGGTCACAATTTCATCAAAAATCTGACTTTCGGCAATTCACTCAAAAATGGTGCCAAACGGTTGCAATTGCTCCCCTGAAAGGTTTGGCGTTCGAAACAGAAGGCTTTTTATCACAGGAATAGAAATCAGCCCTCGACAACTTAACCGGCAGAAAAAGATTTTTTTGAAAAAATCCCTAACCCCCGGGGTCACAATTTCTTCAAAAATCTGACTTTCGGCAATTCACTCAAAAATGGTTCCAAACGGTTGCAATTGCTCCCCTGAAAGGTTTGGCGGTCAAAACAGAAGGCTTTCAATCACAGGAAAAGAAATCAGCCCTCGACAACTTAACCGGCAGAAAAATATTTTTTTGAAAAAATCCCTAAGCCCCGGGGTCACAATTTCTTCAAAAATCTGACTTTCGGCAATTCACTCAAAAATGATTCCAAACAGTTGCAAATGCTCCTCTGAAAGTTTTAGCGGTCCAAACAGAAGGCTTTTTATCACAGGAATAGAAATCAGCCCTCGACAACTTAACCGGCAGAATAAGATTTTTTTGAAAAAATCCCTAAGCCCCGGGGTAACAATTTCTTCAAAAAACTGACTTTCGGCAATTCACTCAAAAATGGTTCCAAACGGTTGCAATTGCTCCTCTGAAAGGTTTGGCGGTCAAAACAGAAGGCTTTCAATCACAGGAAAAGAAATCAGCCCTCGACAACTTAACCGGCAGAAAAAGATTTTTTTGAAAAAATCCCTAAGCCCCGGGTTCACAATTTCATCAAAAATCTGACTTTCGGCTATTCACTCAAAAATGGTGCCAAACGGTTGCAATTGCTCCCCTGAAAGGTTTGGCGGTCGAAACAGAAGGCTTTTTATCACAGGAATAGAAATCAGCCCTCGACAACTTAACCGGCAGAAAAAGATTTTTTTGAAAAAATCCCTAAGCCCCGGGGTAACAATTTCATCAAAAATATGACTTTCGGCAATTCACTCAAAAATGGTGACAAAGGGTTGCAATTGCTCCCCTGAAAGGTTTGGCGGTCGAAACAGAAGGCTTTTTATCACAGGAATAGAAATCAGCCCTCGACAACTTAACCGGCAGAAAAAGATTTTTTTGAAAAAATCCCTAAGCCCCGGGGTCACAATTTCTTCAGAAAACTGACTTCCGGCAATTCACTCAAAAATGGTGCCAAACCTTTCCAAATGCTCCCCTGAGAGGTTTGGCGGTCGAAACCGAAGGCTTTTAATCACAGGAAAAGAAATCAGGCCTCCACAACTTAACCGGCAGAAAAAGATTTTTTTGAAAAAATCCCTAACCCCCGGGGTCACAATTTCTTCAAAAATCTGACTTTCGGCAATTCACTCAAAAATGGTTCCAAACGGTTGCAATTGCTCCCCTGAAAGGTTTGGCGATCAAAACAGAAGGCTTTCAATCACAGGAAAAGAAATCAGCCCTCGACAACTTAACCGGCAGAAAAATATTTTTTTGAAAAAATCCCTAAGCCCCGGGGTCACAATTTCTTCAAAAAACTGACTTTCGGCAAATCACTCAAAAATGGTGACAAAGGGTTGCAATTGCTCCCCTGAAAGGTTTGGCGGTCGAAACAGAAGGCTTTTTATCACAGGAATAGAAATCAGCCCTCGACAACTTAACCGGCAGAAAAATATTTTTTTGAAAAAATCCCTAAGCCCCGGGGTCACAATTTCATCAAAAATCTGACTTTCGGCAATTCACTCAAAAATGGTGACAAAGGGTTGCAATTGCTCCCCTGAAAGGTTTGGCGGTCGAAACAGAAGGCTTTTTATCACAGGAATAGAAATCAGCCCTCCACAACTTAACCGGCAGAAAAAGATTTTTTTGAAAAAATCCCTAACCCCCGGGGTCACAATTTCTACAAAAAACTGACTTTCGGCAATTCACTCAAAAATGGTTCCAAACGGTTGCAATTGCTCCCCTGAAAGGTTTGGCGGTCGAAAAAGAAGGCTTTCAATCACAGGAAAAGAAATCAGCCCTCGACAACTTAACCGGCAGAAAAATATTTTTTTGAAAAAATCCCTAAGCCCCGGGGTCACAATTTCATCAAAAATCTGACTTTCGGCAATTCACTCAAAAATGGTGCCAAACGGTTGCAATTGCTCCCCTGAAAGGTTTGGCGGTCGAAACAGAAGGCTTTCTATCACAGGAATAGAAATCAGCCCTCGACAACTTAACCGGCAGAAAAAGATTTTTTTGAAAAAATCCCTAACCCCCGGGGTCACAATTTCTTCAAAAATCTGACTTTCGGCAATTCACTCAAAAATGGTTCCAAACGGTTGCAATTGCTCCCCTGAAAGGTTTGGCGATCAAAACAGAAGGCTTTCAATCACAGGAAAAGAAATCAGCCCTCGACAACTTAACCGGCAGAAAAATATTTTTTTGAAAAAATCCCTAAGCCCCGGGGTCACAATTTCTTCAAAAATCTGACTTTCGGCAAATCACTCAAAAATGGTGACAAAGGGTTGCAATTGCTCCCCTGAAAGGTTTGGCGGTCGAAACAGAAGGCTTTTTATCACAGGAATAGAAATCAGCCCTCCACAACTTAACCGGCAGAAAAAGATTTTTTTGAAAAAATCCCTAAGCCCCGGGTTCACAATTTCATCAAAAATCTGACTTTCGGCAATTCACTCAAAAATGGTGCCAAACGGTTGCAATTGCTCCCCTGAAAGGTTTGGCGGTCGAAACAGAAGGCTTTTTATCACAGGAATAGAAATCAGCCCTCGACAACTTAACCGGCAGAAAAAGATTTTTTTGAAAAAATCCCTAAGCCCCGGGGTAACAATTTCATCAAAAATATGACTTTCGGCAATTCACTCAGAAATGGTGACAAAGGGTTGCAATTGCTCCCCTGAAAGGTTTGGCGGTCGAAACAGAAGGCTTTTTATCACAGGAATAGAAATCAGCCCTCGACAACTTAACCGGCAGAAAAAGATTTTTTTGAAAAAATCCCTAAGCCCCGGGGTCACAATTTCTTCAGAAAACTGACTTTCGGCAATTCACTCAAAAATGGTGCCAAACCTTTCCAAATGCTCCCCTGAGAGGTTTGGCGGTCGAAACCGAAGGCTTTTAATCACAGGAAAAGAAATCAGGCCTCCACAACTTAACCGGCAGAAAAAGATTTTTTTGAAAAAATCCCTAACCCCCGGGGTCACAATTTCTTCAAAAATCTGACTTTCGGCAATTCACTCAAAAATGGTTCCAAACGGTTGCAATTGCTCCCCTGAAAGGTTTGGCGATCAAAACAGAAGGCTTTCAATCACAGGAAAAGAAATCAGCCCTCGACAACTTAACCGGCAGAAAAATATTTTTTTGAAAAAATCCCTAAGCCCCGGGGTCACAATTTCTTCCAAAATCTGACTTTCGGCAAATCACTCAAAAATGGTGACAAAGGGTTGCAATTGCTCCCCTGAAAGGTTTGGCGGTCGAAACAGAAGGCTTTTTATCACAGGAATAGAAATCAGCCCTCGACAACTTAACCGGCAGAAAAATATTTTTTTGAAAAAATCCCTAAGCCCCGGGGTCACAATTTCATCAAAAATCTGACTTTCGGCAATTCACTCAAAAATGGTGACAAAGGGTTGCAATTGCTCCCCTGAAAGGTTTGGCGGTCGAAACAGAAGGCTTTTTATCACAGGAATAGAAATCAGCCCTCCACAACTTAACCGGCAGAAAAAGATTTTTTTGAAAAAATCCCTAACCCCCGGGGTCACAATTTCTTCAAAAAACTGACTTTCGGCAATTCACTCAAAAATGGTTCCAAACGGTTGCAATTGCTCCCCTGAAAGGTTTGGCGGTCGAAAAAGAAGGCTTTCAATCACAGGAAAAGAAATCAGCCCTCGACAACTTAACCGGCAGAAAAATATTTTTTTGAAAAAATCCCTAAGCCCCGGGGTCACAATTTCATCAAAAATCTGACTTTCGGCAATTCACTCAAAAATGGTGCCAAACGGTTGCAATTGCTCCCCTGAAAGGTTTGGCGGTCGAAACAGAAGGCTTTCTATCACAGGAATAGAAATCAGCCCTCGACAACTTAACCGGCAGAAAAAGATTTTTTTGAAAAAATCCCTAACCCCCGGGGTCACAATTTCTTCAAAAATCTGACTTTCGGCAATTCACTCAAAAATGGTTCCAAACGGTTGCAATTGCTCCCCTGAAAGGTTTGGCGATCAAAACAGAAGGCTTTCAATCACAGGAAAAGAAATCAGCCCTCGACAACTTAACCGGCAGAAAAATATTTTTTTGAAAAAATCCCTAAGCCCCGGGGTCACGATTTCTTCAAAAATCTGACTTTCGGCAAATCACTCAAAAATGGTGACAAAGGGTTGCAATTGCTCCCCTGAAAGGTTTGGCGGTCGAAACAGAAGGCTTTTTATCACAGGAATAGAAATCAGCCCTCCACAACTTAACCGGCAGAAAAAGATTTTTTTGAAAAAATCCCTAACCCCCGGGGTCACAATTTCTTCAAAAAACTGACTTTCGGCAATTCACTCAAAAATGGTGCCAAACGGTTGCAATTGCTCCCCTGAAAGGTTTGGCGGTCGAAACAGAAGGCTTTCTATCACAGGAATAGAAATCAGCCCTCGACAACTTAACCGGCAGAAAAAGATTTTTTTGAAAAAATCCCTAACCCCCGGGGTCACAATTTCTTCAAAAATCTGACTTTCGGCAATTCACTCAAAAATGGTTCCAAACGGTTGCAATTGCTCCCCTGAAAGGTTTGGCGATCAAAACAGAAGGCTTTTTATCACAGGAATAGAAATCAGCCCTCGACAACTTAACCGGCAGAAAAATATTTTTTTGAAAAAATCCCTAAGCCCCGGGGTCACAATTTCATCAAAAATCTGACTTTCGGCAATTCACTCAAAAATGGTGACAAAGGGTTGCAATTGCTCCCCTGAAAGGTTTGGCGGTCGAAACAGAAGGCTTTTTATCACAGGAATAGAAATCAGCCCTCCACAACTTAACCGGCAGAAAAAGATTTTTTTGAAAAAATCCCTAACCCCCGGGGTCACAATTTCTACAAAAAACTGACTTTCGGCAATTCACTCAAAAATGGTTCCAAACGGTTGC
The DNA here is from genome assembly GCF_964106915.1 of Podarcis gaigeae. Classification (NCBI taxonomy): domain Eukaryota; kingdom Metazoa; phylum Chordata; class Lepidosauria; order Squamata; family Lacertidae; genus Podarcis; species Podarcis gaigeae. The sequence goes on along the minus strand of NW_028153441.1, from coordinate 226,525 downwards.
AATTGCTCCCCTGAAAGGTTTGGCGGTCGAAAAAGAAGGCTTTCAATCACAGGAAAAGAAATCAGCCCTCGACAACTTAACCGGCAGAAAAATATTTTTTTGAAAAAATCCCTAAGCCCCGGGGTCACAATTTCATCAAAAATCTGACTTTCGGCAATTCACTCAAAAATGGTGCCAAACGGTTGCAATTGCTCCCCTGAAAGGTTTGGCGGTCGAAACAGAAGGCTTTCTATCACAGGAATAGAAATCAGCCCTCGACAACTTAACCGGCAGAAAAAGATTTTTTTGAAAAAATCCCTAACCCCCGGGGTCACAATTTCTTCAAAAATCTGACTTTCGGCAATTCACTCAAAAATGGTTCCAAACGGTTGCAATTGCTCCCCTGAAAGGTTTGGCGATCAAAACAGAAGGCTTTCAATCACAGGAAAAGAAATCAGCCCTCGACAACTTAACCGGCAGAAAAATATTTTTTTGAAAAAATCCCTAAGCCCCGGGGTCACAATTTCTTCAAAAATCTGACTTTCGGCAAATCACTCAAAAATGGTGACAAAGGGTTGCAATTGCTCCCCTGAAAGGTTTGGCGGTCGAAACAGAAGGCTTTTTATCACAGGAATAGAAATCAGCCCTCCACAACTTAACCGGCAGAAAAAGATTTTTTTGAAAAAATCCCTAACCCCCGGGGTCAAAATTTCTTCAAAAAACTGACTTTCGGCAATTCACTCAAAAATGGTGCCAAACGGTTGCAATTGCTCCCCTGAAAGGTTTGGCGGTCGAAACAGAAGGCTTTCTATCACAGGAATAGAAATCAGCCCTCGACAACTTAACCGGCAGAAAAAGATTTTTTTGAAAAAATCCCTAACCCCCGGGGTCACAATTTCTTCAAAAATCTGACTTTCGGCAATTCACTCAAAAATGGTTCCAAACAGTTGCAAATGCTCCTCTGAAAGTTTTAGCGGTCCAAACAGAAGGCTTTTTATCACAGGAATAGAAATCAGCCCTCGACAACTTAACCGGCAGAATAAGATTTTTTTGAAAAAATCCCTAAGCCCCGGGGTAACAATTTCTTCAAAAATCTGACTTTCGGCAATTCACTCAAAAATGGTGCCAAACGGTTGCAATTGCTCCCCTGAAAGGTTTGGCGGTCGAAACAGAAGGCTTTTTATCACAGGAATAGAAATCAGCCCTCGACAACTTAACCGGCAGAAAAAGATTTTTTTGAAAAAATCCCTAAGCCCCGGGGTAACAATTTCATCAAAAATATGACTTTCGGCAATTCACTCAGAAATGGTGACAAAGGGTTGCAATTGCTCCCCTGAAAGGTTTGGCGGTCGAAACAGAAGGCTTTTTATCACAGGAATAGAAATCAGCCCTCGACAACTTAACCGGCAGAAAAAGATTTTTTTGAAAAAATCCCTAAGCCCCGGGGTCACAATTTCTTCAGAAAACTGACTTTCGGCAATTCACTCAAAAATGGTGCCAAACCTTTCCAAATGCTCCCCTGAGAGGTTTGGCGGTCGAAACCGAAGGCTTTTAATCACAGGAAAAGAAATCAGGCCTCCACAACTTAACCGGCAGAAAAAGATTTTTTTGAAAAAATCCCTAACCCCCGGGGTCACAATTTCTTCAAAAATCTGACTTTCGGCAATTCACTCAGAAATGGTTCCAAACGGTTGCAATTGCTCCCCTGAAAGGTTTGGCGATCAAAACAGAAGGCTTTCAATCACAGGAAAAGAAATCAGCCCTCGACAACTTAACCGGCAGAAAAATATTTTTTTGAAAAAATCCCTAAGCCCCGGGGTCACAATTTCTTCCAAAATCTGACTTTCGGCAAATCACTCAAAAATGGTGACAAAGGGTTGCAATTGCTCCCCTGAAAGGTTTGGCGGTCGAAACAGAAGGCTTTTTATCACAGGAATAGAAATCAGCCCTCGACAACTTAACCGGCAGAAAAATATTTTTTTGAAAAAATCCCTAAGCCCCGGGGTCACAATTTCATCAAAAATCTGACTTTCGGCAATTCACTCAAAAATGGTGACAAAGGGTTGCAATTGCTCCCCTGAAAGGTTTGGCGGTCGAAACAGAAGGCTTTTTATCACAGGAATAGAAATCAGCCCTCCACAACTTAACCGGCAGAAAAAGATTTTTTTGAAAAAATCCCTAACCCCCGGGGTCACAATTTCTTCAAAAAACTGACTTTCGGCAATTCACTCAAAAATGGTTCCAAACGGTTGCAATTGCTCCCCTGAAAGGTTTGGCGGTCGAAAAAGAAGGCTTTCAATCACAGGAAAAGAAATCAGCCCTCGACAACTTAACCGGCAGAAAAATATTTTTTTGAAAAAATCCCTAAGCCCCGGGGTCACAATTTCATCAAAAATCTGACTTTCGGCAATTCACTCAAAAATGGTGCCAAACGGTTGCAATTGCTCCCCTGAAAGGTTTGGCGGTCGAAACAGAAGGCTTTCTATCACAGGAATAGAAATCAGCCCTCGACAACTTAACCGGCAGAAAAAGATTTTTTTGAAAAAATCCCTAACCCCCGGGGTCACAATTTCTTCAAAAATCTGACTTTCGGCAATTCACTCAAAAATGGTTCCAAACGGTTGCAATTGCTCCCCTGAAAGGTTTGGCGATCAAAACAGAAGGCTTTCAATCACAGGAAAAGAAATCAGCCCTCGACAACTTAACCGGCAGAAAAATATTTTTTTGAAAAAATCCCTAAGCCCCGGGGTCACGATTTCTTCAAAAATCTGACTTTCGGCAAATCACTCAAAAATGGTGACAAAGGGTTGCAATTGCTCCCCTGAAAGGTTTGGCGGTCGAAACAGAAGGCTTTTTATCACAGGAATAGAAATCAGCCCTCCACAACTTAACCGGCAGAAAAAGATTTTTTTGAAAAAATCCCTAACCCCCGGGGTCACAATTTCTTCAAAAAACTGACTTTCGGCAATTCACTCAAAAATGGTGCCAAACGGTTGCAATTGCTCCCCTGAAAGGTTTGGCGGTCGAAACAGAAGGCTTTTTATCACAGGAATAGAAATCAGCCCTCGACAACTTAACCGGCAGAAAAAGATTTTTTTGAAAAAATCCCTAAGCCCCGGGGTCACAATTTCTTCAGAAAACTGACTTTCGGCAATTCACTCAAAAATGGTGCCAAACCTTTCCAAATGCTCCCCTGAGAGGTTTGGCGGTCGAAACCGAAGGCTTTTAATCACAGGAAAAGAAATCAGGCCTCCACAACTTAACCGGCAGAAAAAGATTTTTTTGAAAAAATCCCTAACCCCCGGGGTCACAATTTCTTCAAAAATCTGACTTTCGGCAATTCACTCAAAAATGGTTCCAAACGGTTGCAATTGCTCCCCTGAAAGGTTTGGCGATCAAAACAGAAGGCTTTCAATCACAGGAAAAGAAATCAGCCCTCGACAACTTAACCGGCAGAAAAATATTTTTTTGAAAAAATCCCTAAGCCCCGGGGTCACAATTTCTTCCAAAATCTGACTTTCGGCAAATCACTCAAAAATGGTGACAAAGGGTTGCAATTGCTCCCCTGAAAGGTTTGGCGGTCGAAACAGAAGGCTTTTTATCACAGGAATAGAAATCAGCCCTCGACAACTTAACCGGCAGAAAAATATTTTTTTGAAAAAATCCCTAAGCCCCGGGGTCACAATTTCATCAAAAATCTGACTTTCGGCAATTCACTCAAAAATGGTGACAAAGGGTTGCAATTGCTCCCCTGAAAGGTTTGGCGGTCGAAACAGAAGGCTTTTTATCACAGGAATAGAAATCAGCCCTCCACAACTTAACCGGCAGAAAAAGATTTTTTTGAAAAAATCCCTAACCCCCGGGGTCACAATTTCTTCAAAAAACTGACTTTCGGCAATTCACTCAAAAATGGTTCCAAACGGTTGCAATTGCTCCCCTGAAAGGTTTGGCGGTCGAAAAAGAAGGCTTTCAATCACAGGAAAAGAAATCAGCCCTCGACAACTTAACCGGCAGAAAAATATTTTTTTGAAAAAATCCCTAAGCCCCGGGGTCACAATTTCATCAAAAATCTGACTTTCGGCAATTCACTCAAAAATGGTGCCAAACGGTTGCAATTGCTCCCCTGAAAGGTTTGGCGGTCGAAACAGAAGGCTTTCTATCACAGGAATAGAAATCAGCCCTCGACAACTTAACCGGCAGAAAAAGATTTTTTTGAAAAAATCCCTAACCCCCGGGGTCACAATTTCTTCAAAAATCTGACTTTCGGCAATTCACTCAAAAATGGTTCCAAACGGTTGCAATTGCTCCCCTGAAAGGTTTGGCGATCAAAACAGAAGGCTTTCAATCACAGGAAAAGAAATCAGCCCTCGACAACTTAACCGGCAGAAAAATATTTTTTTGAAAAAATCCCTAAGCCCCGGGGTCACGATTTCTTCAAAAATCTGACTTTCGGCAAATCACTCAAAAATGGTGACAAAGGGTTGCAATTGCTCCCCTGAAAGGTTTGGCGGTCGAAACAGAAGGCTTTTTATCACAGGAATAGAAATCAGCCCTCCACAACTTAACCGGCAGAAAAAGATTTTTTTGAAAAAATCCCTAACCCCCGGGGTCACAATTTCTTCAAAAAACTGACTTTCGGCAATTCACTCAAAAATGGTGCCAAACGGTTGCAATTGCTCCCCTGAAAGGTTTGGCGGTCGAAACAGAAGGCTTTCTATCACAGGAATAGAAATCAGCCCTCGACAACTTAACCGGCAGAAAAAGATTTTTTTTTGAAAAATCCCTAACCCCCGGGGTCACAATTTCTTCAAAAATCTGACTTTCGGCAATTCACTCAAAAATGGTTCCAAACGGTTGCAATTGCTCCCCTGAAAGGTTTGGCGGTCGAAAAAGAAGGCTTTCAATCACAGGAAAAGAAATCAGCCCTCGACAACTTAACCGGCAGAAAAATATTTTTTTGAAAAAATCCCTAAGCCCCGGGGTCACAATTTCATCAAAAATCTGACTTTCGGCAATTCACTCAAAAATGGTTCCAAACGGTTGCAATTGCTCCCCTGAAAGGTTTGGCGGTCGAAAAAGAAGGCTTTCAATCACAGGAAAAGAAATCAGCCCTCGACAACTTAACCGGCAGAAAAATATTTTTTTGAAAAAATCCCTAAGCCCCGGGGTCACAATTTCATCAAAAATCTGACTTTCGGCAATTCACTCAAAAATGGTGCCAAACGGTTGCAATTGCTCCCCTGAAAGGTTTGGCGGTCGAAACAGAAGGCTTTCTATCACAGGAATAGAAATCAGCCCTCGACAACTTAACCGGCAGAAAAAGATTTTTTTGAAAAAATCCCTAACCCCCGGGGTCACAATTTCTTCAAAAATCTGACTTTCGGCAATTCACTCAAAAATGGTTCCAAACGGTTGCAATTGCTCCCCTGAAAGGTTTGGCGGTCGAAACAGAAGGCTTTCTATCACAGGAATAGAAATCAGCCCTCGACAACTTAACCGGCAGAAAAATATTTTTTTGAAAAAATCCCTAAGCCCCGGGGTCACAATTTCTTCAAAAATCTGACTTTCGGCAAATCACTCAAAAATGGTGACAAAGGGTTGCAATTGCTCCCCTGAAAGGTTTGGCGGTCGAAACAGAAGGCTTTTTATCACAGGAATAGAAATCAGCCCTCGACAACTTAACCGGCAGAAAAATATTTTTTTGAAAAAATCCCTAAGCCCCGGGGTCACAATTTCATCAAAAATCTGACTTTCGGCAATTCACTCAAAAATGGTGCCAAACGGTTGCAATTGCTCCCCTGAAAGGTTTGGCGGTCGAAACAGAAGGCTTTCTATCACAGGAATAGAAATCAGCCCTCGACAACTTAACCGGCAGAAAAAGATTTTTTTGAAAAAATCCCTAACCCCCGGGGTCACAATTTCTTCAAAAATCTGACTTTCGGCAATTCACTCAAAAATGGTTCCAAACGGTTGCAATTGCTCCCCTGAAAGGTTTGGCGGTCGAAACAGAAGGCTTTCTATCACAGGAATAGAAATCAGCCCTCGACAACTTAACCGGCAGAAAAATATTTTTTTGAAAAAATCCCTAAGCCCCGGGGTCACAATTTCTTCAAAAATCTGACTTTCGGCAAATCACTCAAAAATGGTGACAAAGGGTTGCAATTGCTCCCCTGAAAGGTTTGGCGGTCGAAACAGAAGGCTTTTTATCACAGGAATAGAAATCAGCCCTCGACAACTTAACCGGCAGAAAAATATTTTTTTGAAAAAATCCCTAAGCCCCGGGGTCACAATTTCATCAAAAATCTGACTTTCGGCAATTCACTCAAAAATGGTGACAAAGGGTTGCAATTGCTCCCCTGAAAGGTTTGGCGGTCGAAACAGAAGGCTTTTTATCACAGGAATAGAAATCAGCCCTCCACAACTTAACCGGCAGAAAAAGATTTTTTTGAAAAAATCCCTAACCCCCGGGGTCACAATTTCTTCAAAAAACTGACTTTCGGCAATTCACTCAAAAATGGTTCCAAACGGTTGCAATTGCTCCCCTGAAAGGTTTGGCGGTCGAAAAAGAAGGCTTTCAATCACAGGAAAAGAAATCAGCCCTCGACAACTTAACCGGCAGAAAAATATTTTTTTGAAAAAATCCCTAACCCCCGGGGTCACAATTTCTTCAAAAATCTGACTTTCGGCAATTCACTCAAAAATGGTTCCAAACGGTTGCAATTGCTCCCCTGAAAGGTTTGGCGGTCAAAACAGAAGGCTTTCAATCACAGGAAAAGAAATCAGCCCTCGACAACTTAACCGGCAGAAAAATATTTTTTTGAAAAAATCCCTAAGCCCCGGGGTAACAATTTCATCAAAAATATGACTTTCGGCAATTCACTCAAAAATGGTGACAAAGGGTTGCAATTGCTCCCCTGAAAGGTTTGGCGGTCGAAACAGAAGGCTTTTTATCACAGGAATAGAAATCAGCCCTCGACAACTTAACCGGCAGAAAAAGATTTTTTTGAAAAAATCCCTAAGCCCCGGGGTCACAATTTCTTCAGAAAACTGACTTTCGGCAATTCACTAAAAATGATGCCAAAGCTTTCCAAATGCTCCCCTGAGAGGTTTGGCGGTCGAAACCGAAGGCTTTTAATCACAGGAAAAGAAATCAGGCCTCCACAACTTAACCGGCAGAAAAAGATTTTTTTGAAAAAATCCCTAACCCCCGGGGTCACAATTTCTTCAAAAATCTGACTTTCGGCAATTCACTCAAAAATGGTTCCAAACGGTTGCAATTGCTCCCCTGAAAGGTTTGGCGGTCAAAACAGAAGGCTTTCAATCACAGGAAAAGAAATCAGCCCTCGACAACTTAACCGGCAGAAAAATATTTTTTTGAAAAAATCCCTAAGCCCCGGGGTCACAATTTCTTCAAAAATCTGACTTTCGGCAAATCACTCAAAAATGGTCACAAAGGGTTGCAATTGCTCCCCTGAAAGGTTTGGCGGTCGAAACAGAAGGCTTTTTATCACAGGAATAGAAATCAGCCCTCGACAACTTAACCGGCAGAAAAATATTTTTTTGAAAAAATCCCTAAGCCCCGGGGTCACAATTTCATCAAAAATCTGACTTTCGGCAATTCACTCAAAAATGGTGACAAAGGGTTGCAATTGCTCCCCTGAAAGGTTTGGCGGTCGAAACAGAAGGCTTTTTATCACAGGAATAGAAATCAGCCCTCCACAACTTAACCGGCAGAAAAAGATTTTTTTGAAAAAATCCCTAACCCCCGGGGTCACAATTTCTTCAAAAAACTGACTTTCGGCAATTCACTCAAAAATGGTTCCAAACGGTTGCAATTGCTCCCCTGAAAGGTTTGGCGGTCGAAAAAGAAGGCTTTCAATCACAGGAAAAGAAATCAGCCCTCGACAACTTAACCGGCAGAAAAATATTTTTTTGAAAAAATCCCTAAGCCCCGGGGTCACAATTTCATCAAAAATCTGACTTTCGGCAATTCACTCAAAAATGGTGCCAAACGGTTGCAATTGCTCCCCTGAAAGGTTTGGCGGTCGAAACAGAAGGCTTTTTATCACAGGAATAGAAATCAGCCCTCGACAACTTAACCGGCAGAAAAAGATTTTTTTTAAAAAATCCCTAAGCCCCGGGGTCACAATTTCTTCAGAAAACTGACTTTCGGCAATTCACTCAAAAATGGTTCCAAACGGTTGCAATTGCTCCCCTGAAAGGTTTGGCAGTCGAAACAGAAGGCTTTTTATCACAGGAATAGAAATCAGCCCTCGACAACTTAACCGGCAGAAAAAGATTTTTTTGAAAAAATCCCTAAGCCCCGGGGTCACAGTTTCTTCAGAAAACTGACTTTCGGCAATTCACTCAAAAATGGTTCCAAACGGTTGCAATTGCTCCCCTGAAAGGTTTGGCGGTCAAAACAGAAGGCTTTCAATCACAGGAAAAGAAATCAGCCCTCGACAACTTAACCGGCAGAAAAATATTTTTTTGAAAAAATCCCTAAGCCCCGGGGTCACAATTTCATCAAAAATCTGACTTTCGGCAATTCACTCAAAAATGATTCCAAACAGTTGCAAATGCTCCTCTGAAAGTTTTAGCAGTCCAAACAGAAGGCTTTTTATCACAGGAATAGAAATCAGCCCTCGACAACTTAACCGGCAGAAAAAGATTTTTTTGAAAAAATCCCTAAGCCCCGGGGTAACAATTTCATCAAAAATCTGACTTTCGGCAATTCACTCAAAAATGGTGACAAAGGGTTGCAATTGCTCCCCTGAGAGGTTTGGCGGTCGAAACCGAAGGCTTTTTATCACAGGAATAGAAATCAGCCCTCGACAACTTAACCGGCAGAAAAAGATTTTTTTGAAAAAATCCCTAACCCCCGGGGTCACAATTTCATCAAAAATCTAACTTTCGACAATTCACTCAAAAATGGTGCCAAACGGTTCCAATTGCTCCCCTGAAAGGTTTGGCGTTCGAAAAAGAAGGCTTTCAATCACAGGAAAAGAAATCAGCCCTCCACAACTTAACCGGCAGAAAAAGATTTTTTTGAAAAAAGCCCTAAGCCCCGGGGTCACAATTTCTTCAAAAATCTGACTTTCGGCAATTCACTCAAAAATGATTCCAAACGGTTGCAAATGCTCCTCTGAAAGTTTTAGCGGTCCAAACAGAAGGCTTTTTATCACAGGAATAGAAATCAGCCCTTGACAACTTAACCGGCAGAAAAAGATTTTTTTGAAAAAATCCCTAAGCCCCGGGGTCACAATTTCTTCAGAAAACTGACTTTCGGCAATTCACTCAAAAATGGTGCCAAACCTTTCCAAATGCTCCCCTGAGAGGTTTGGCGGTCGAAACCGAAGGCTTTTAATCACAGGAAAAGAAATCAGCCCTCCACAACTTAACCGGTAGAAAAAGATTTTTTTGAAAAAATCCCTAACCCCCGGGGTCACAATTTCTTCAAAAATCTGACTTTCGGCAATTCACTCAAAACTGGTTCCAAACGGTTGCAATTGCTCCCCTGAAAGGTTTGTCGGTCAAAACAGAAGGCTTTCAATCACAGGAAAAGAAATCAGCCCTCGACAACTTAACCGGCAGAAAAATATTTTTTTGAAAAAATCCCTAAGCCCCGGGGTCACAATTTCTTCCAAAATCTGACTTTCGGCAAATCACTCAAAAATGGTGACAAAGGGTTGCAATTGCTCCCCTGAAAGGTTTGGCGGTTGAAACAGAAGGCTTTTTATCACAGGAATAGAAATCAGCCCTCCACAACTTAACCGGCAGAAAAAGATTTTTTTGAAAAAATCCCTAAGCCCCGGGGTCACAATTGCTTCAAAAATCTGAGTTTCGGCAATTCACTCAAAAAAGGATTCCAAACAGTTGCAAATGCTCCTCTGAAAGTTTTAGCGGTTGAAACAGAAGGCTTTTTATCACAGGAATAGAAATCAGCCCTCGACAACTTAACCGGCAGAAAAAGATTTTTTTGAAAAAATCCCTAAGCCCCGGGGTCACAATTTCTTCAGAAAACTGACTTTCGGCAATTCACTCAAAAATGGTGCCAAACCTTTCCAAATGCTCCCCTGAGAGGTTTGGCGGTCGAAACCGAAGGCTTTTAATCACAGGAAAAGAAATCAGCCCTCCACAACTTAACCGGTAGAAAAAGATTTTTTTGAAAAAATCCCTAACCCCCGGGGTCACAATTTCTTCAAAAATCTGACTTTCGGCAATTCACTCAAAACTGGTTCCAAACGGTTGCAATTGCTCCCCTGAAAGGTTTGTCGGTCAAAACAGAAGGCTTTCAATCACAGGAAAAGAAATCAGCCCTCGACAACTTAACCGGCAGAAAAATATTTTTTTGAAGAAATCCCTAAGCCCCGGGGTCACAATTTCTTCCAAAATCTGACTTTCGGCAAATCACTCAAAAATGGTGACAAAGGGTTGCAATTGCTCCCCTGAAAGGTTTGGCGGTTGAAACAGAAGGCTTTTTATCACAGGAATAGAAATCAGCCCTCCACAACTTAACCGGCAGAAAAAGATTTTTTTGAAAAAATCCCTAAGCCCCGGGGTCACAATTGCTTCAAAAATCTGAGTTTCGGCAATTCACTCAAAAAAGGATTCCAAACAGTTGCAAATGCTCCTCTGAAAGTTTTAGCGGTCCAAACAGAAGGCTTTTTATCACAGGAATAGAAATCAGCCCTCGACAACTTAACCGGCAGAAAAAGATTTTTTTGAAAAAATCCCTAAGCCCCGGGGTCACAATTTCATCAAAAATCTGACATTCGGCAATTCACTCAAAAATGGTGCCAAACGGTTTCAATTGCTCCTCTGAAAGTTTTAGCGGTCGAAACAAGAAGGCTTTCAATCACAGGAATAGAAATCAGCCCTCGACAACTTAACCGGCAGAAAAAGATTTTTTTGAAAAAATCCCTAAGCCCCGGGGTCACAATTTCTTCAGAAAACTGACTTTCGGCAATTCACTCAAAAATGGTGCCAAACCTTTCCAAATGCTCCCCTGAGAGGTTTGGCGGTCGAAACCGAAGGCTTTTAATCACAGGAAAAGAAATCAGCCCTCGACAACTTAACCGGCAGAAAAAGATTTTTTTGAAAAAATCCCTAAGCCCCGGGGTCACAATTTCATCAAAAATCTGACTTTAGGCAATTCACTCAAAAATGGTGCCAAACGGTTGCAATTGCTCCCCTGAAAAGTTTGGCGCTCGAAACAGAAGGCTTTCAATCACATGAAAAGAAATCAGCCCTCCACAACTTAACCGGCAGAAAAAGATTTTTTTAAAAAAATCCCTAAGCCCCGTGGTCACAATTTCTTCAAAAATCTGAGTTTCGGCAATTCACTCAAAAATGATTCCAAACAGTTGCAAATGCTCCTCTGAAAGTTTTAGCGGTCGAAACAGAAGGCTTTTTATCACAGGAATAGAAATCAGCCCTCGACAACTTAACCGGCAGAAAAATATTTTTTTGAAAAAATCCCTAAGCCCCGGGGTCACAATTTCATCAAAAATCTGACTTTCGGCAATTCACTCAAAAATGATTCCAAACAGTTGCAAATGCTCCTCTGAAAGTTTTAGCGGTCCAAACAGAAGGCTTTTTATCACAGGAATAGAAATCAGCCCTCGACAACTTAACCGGCAGAAAAAGATTTTTTTGAAAAAATCCCTAAGCCCCGGGGTCACAATTTCATCAAAAATCTGACTTTCGGCAATTCACTCAAAAATGGTGCCAAGCGGTTCCAATTGCTCCCCTGAAAGGTTTGGCGTTCGAAAAAGAAGGCTTTCAATCACAGGAAAAGAAATCAACCCTCGACAACTTAACCGGCAGAAAAAGATTTTTTTGAAAAAATCCCTAAGCCCCGGGGTCACAATTTCTTCAAAAATCTGACTTTCGGCAATTCACTCAAAAATGATTCCAAACAGTTGCAAATGCTCCTCTGAAAGTTTTAGCGGTCCAAACAGAAGGCTTTCAATCGCAGGAAAAGAAATCAGCCCTCGACAACTTAACCGGCAGAAAAAGATTTTTTTGAAAAAATCCCTAAGCCCCGGGGTCACAATTGCTTCAAAAATCTGAGTTTCGGCAATTCACTCAAAAAAGGATTCCAAACAGTTGCAAATGCTCCTCTGAAAGTTTTAGCGGTCCAAACAGAAGGCTTTTTATCACAGGAATAGAAATCAGCCCTCGACAACTTAACCGGCAGAAAAAGATTTTTTTGAAAAAATCCCTAAGCCCCGGGGTCACAATTTCATCAAAAATCTGACATTCGGCAATTCACTCAAAAATGGTGCCAAACGGTTTCAATTGCTCCTCTGAAAGTTTTAGCTGTCCAAACAGAAGGCTTTCAATCGCAGGAAAAGAAATCAGCCCTCGACAACTTAACCGGCAGAAAAAGATTTTTTTGAAAAAATCCCTAAACCCCGGGGTCACAATTTCTTCAGAAAACTGACTTTCGGCAAATCACTCAAAAATGGTGACAAAGGGTTGCAATTGCTCCCCTGAAAGGTTTGGCGGTCGAAACAGAAGGCTTTTTATCACAGGAATAGAAAGCAGCCCTCGACAACTTAACCGGCAGAAAAAGATTTTTTTGACAAAATCCCTTAGCCCCGGGGTCACAATTTCATCAAAAATATGACTTTCGGCAATTCACTCAAAAATGGTGCCATACGGTTCCAATTGCTCCCCTGAAAGTTTGGCGGTCAAAACAGAAGGCTTTCAATCACAGGAAAAGAAATCAGCCCTCCACAACTTAACCGGCAGAAAAAGATTTTTTTGAAAAAATCCCTAAGCCCCGGGGTCACAATTTCATCAAAAATCTGACTTTAGGCAATTCACTCAAAAATGTTGCCAAACGGTTGCAATTGCTCCCCTGAAAGGTTTGGCGGTCGAAACAGAAGGCTTTCAATCACAGGAAAAGAAATCAGCCCTCGACAACTTAACCGGCAGAAAAAGATTTTTTTGAAAAAATCCCTAAGCCCCGGGGTCACAATTTCTTCAAAAATCTGACTTTCGGCAATTCACTCAAAAATGATTCCAAACAGTTGCAAATGCTCCTGTGAAAGTTTTAGCGGTCCAAACAGAAGGCTTTTTATCACAGGAATAGAAATCAGCCATCGACAACTTAACCGGCAGAAAAAGATTTGTTGAAAAAATACCTAAGCCCCGGGGTCACAATTTCTTCAGAAAACTGACTTTCGGCAATTCACTCAAAAATGGTTCCAAACGGTTGCAATTGCTCCCCTGAAAGGTTTGGCGGTCAAAACAGAAGGCTTTCAATCACAGGAAAAGAAATCAGCCCTCGACAACTTAACCGGCAGAAAAATATTTTTTTGAAAAAATCCCTAAGCCCCGGGGTCACAATTTCATCAAAAATCTGACTTTCGGCAATTCACTCAAAAATGATTCCAAACAGTTGCAAATGCTCCTCTGAAAGTTTTAGCAGTCCAAACAGAAGGCTTTTTATCACAGGAATAGAAATCAGCCCTCGACAACTTAACCGGCAGAAAAAGATTTTTTTGAAAAAATCCCTAAGCCCCGGGGTAACAATTTCATCAAAAATCTGACTTTCGGCAATTCACTCAAAAATGGTGACAAAGGGTTGCAATTGCTCCCCTGAGAGGTTTGGCGGTCGAAACCGAAGGCTTTTTATCACAGGAATAGAAATCAGCCCTCGACAACTTAACCGGCAGAAAAAGATTTTTTTGAAAAAATCCCTAACCCCCGGGGTCACAATTTCATCAAAAATCTAACTTTCGACAATTCACTCAAAAATGGTGCCAAACGGTTCCAATTGCTCCCCTGAAAGGTTTGGCGTTCGAAAAAGAAGGCTTTCAATCACAGGAAAAGAAATCAGCCCTCCACAACTTAACCGGCAGAAAAAGATTTTTTTGAAAAAAGCCCTAAGCCCCGGGGTCACAATTTCTTCAAAAATCTGACTTTCGGCAATTCACTCAAAAATGATTCCAAACGGTTGCAAATGCTCCTCTGAAAGTTTTAGCGGTCCAAACAGAAGGCTTTTTATCACAGGAATAGAAATCAGCCCTTGACAACTTAACCGGCAGAAAAAGATTTTTTTGAAAAAATCCCTAAGCCCCGGGGTCACAATTTCTTCAGAAAACTGACTTTCGGCAATTCACTCAAAAATGGTGCCAAACCTTTCCAAATGCTCCCCTGAGAGGTTTGGCGGTCGAAACCGAAGGCTTTTAATCACAGGAAAAGAAATCAGCCCTCCACAACTTAACCGGTAGAAAAAGATTTTTTTGAAAAAATCCCTAACCCCCGGGGTCACAATTTCTTCAAAAATCTGACTTTCGGCAATTCACTCAAAACTGGTTCCAAACGGTTGCAATTGCTCCCCTGAAAGGTTTGTCGGTCAAAACAGAAGGCTTTCAATCACAGGAAAAGAAATCAGCCCTCGACAACTTAACCGGCAGAAAAATATTTTTTTGAAAAAATCCCTAAGCCCCGGGGTCACAATTTCTTCCAAAATCTGACTTTCGGCAAATCACTCAAAAATGGTGACAAAGGGTTGCAATTGCTCCCCTGAAAGGTTTGGCGGTTGAAACAGAAGGCTTTTTATCACAGGAATAGAAATCAGCCCTCCACAACTTAACCGGCAGAAAAAGATTTTTTTGAAAAAATCCCTAAGCCCCGGGGTCACAATTGCTTCAAAAATCTGAGTTTCGGCAATTCACTCAAAAAAGGATTCCAAACAGTTGCAAATGCTCCTCTGAAAGTTTTAGCGGTTGAAACAGAAGGCTTTTTATCACAGGAATAGAAATCAGCCCTCGACAACTTAACCGGCAGAAAAAGATTTTTTTGAAAAAATCCCTAAGCCCCGGGGTCACAATTTCTTCAGAAAACTGACTTTCGGCAATTCACTCAAAAATGGTGCCAAACCTTTCCAAATGCTCCCCTGAGAGGTTTGGCGGTCGAAACCGAAGGCTTTTAATCACAGGAAAAGAAATCAGCCCTCCACAACTTAACCGGTAGAAAAAGATTTTTTTGAAAAAATCCCTAACCCCCGGGGTCACAATTTCTTCAAAAATCTGACTTTCGGCAATTCACTCAAAACTGGTTCCAAACGGTTGCAATTGCTCCCCTGAAAGGTTTGTCGGTCAAAACAGAAGGCTTTCAATCACAGGAAAAGAAATCAGCCCTCGACAACTTAACCGGCAGAAAAATATTTTTTTGAAAAAATCCCTAAGCCCCGGGGTCACAATTTCTTCCAAAATCTGACTTTCGGCAAATCACTCAAAAATGGTGACAAAGGGTTGCAATTGCTCCCCTGAAAGGTTTGGCGGTTGAAACAGAAGGCTTTTTATCACAGGAATAGAAATCAGCCCTCCACAACTTAACCGGCAGAAAAAGATTTTTTTGAAAAAATCCCTAAGCCCCGGGGTCACAATTGCTTCAAAAATCTGAGTTTCGGCAATTCACTCAAAAAAGGATTCCAAACAGTTGCAAATGCTCCTCTGAAAGTTTTAGCGGTCCAAACAGAAGGCTTTTTATCACAGGAATAGAAATCAGCCCTCGACAACTTAACCGGCAGAAAAAGATTTTTTTGAAAAAATCCCTAAGCCCCGGGGTCACAATTTCATCAAAAATCTGACATTCGGCAATTCACTCAAAAATGGTGCCAAACGGTTTCAATTGCTCCTCTGAAAGTTTTAGCGGTCGAAACAAGAAGGCTTTCAATCACAGGAATAGAAATCAGCCCTCGACAACTTAACCGGCAGAAAAAGATTTTTTTGAAAAAATCCCTAAGCCCCGGGGTCACAATTTCTTCAGAAAACTGACTTTCGGCAATTCACTCAAAAATGGTGCCAAACCTTTCCAAATGCTCCCCTGAGAGGTTTGGCGGTCGAAACCGAAGGCTTTTAATCACAGGAAAAGAAATCAGCCCTCGACAACTTAACCGGCAGAAAAAGATTTTTTTGAAAAAATCCCTAAGCCCCGGGGTCACAATTTCATCAAAAATCTGACTTTAGGCAATTCACTCAAAAATGGTGCCAAACGGTTGCAATTGCTCCCCTGAAAAGTTTGGCGCTCGAAACAGAAGGCTTTCAATCACATGAAAAGAAATCAGCCCTCCACAACTTAACCGGCAGAAAAAGATTTTTTAAAAAAAATCCCTAAGCCCCGTGGTCACAATTTCTTCAAAAATCTGAGTTTCGGCAATTCACTCAAAAATGATTCCAAACAGTTGCAAATGCTCCTCTGAAAGTTTTAGCGGTCGAAACAGAAGGCTTTTTATCACAGGAATAGAAATCAGCCCTCGACAACTTAACCGGCAGAAAAATATTTTTTTGAAAAAATCCCTAAGCCCCGGGGTCACAATTTCATCAAAAATCTGACTTTCGGCAATTCACTCAAAAATGATTCCAAACAGTTGCAAATGCTCCTCTGAAAGTTTTAGCGGTCCAAACAGAAGGCTTTTTATCACAGGAATAGAAATCAGCCCTCGACAACTTAACCGGCAGAAAAAGATTTTTTTGAAAAAATCCCTAAGCCCCGGGGTCACAATTTCATCAAAAATCTGACTTTCGGCAATTCACTCAAAAATGGTGCCAAGCGGTTCCAATTGCTCCCCTGAAAGGTTTGGCGTTCGAAAAAGAAGGCTTTCAATCACAGGAAAAGAAATCAACCCTCGACAACTTAACCGGCAGAAAAAGATTTTTTTGAAAAAATCCCTAAGCCCCGGGGTCACAATTTCTTCAAAAATCTGACTTTCGGCAATTCACTCAAAAATGATTCCAAACAGTTGCAAATGCTCCTCTGAAAGTTTTAGCGGTCCAAACAGAAGGCTTTCAATCGCAGGAAAAGAAATCAGCCCTCGACAACTTAACCGGCAGAAAAAGATTTTTTTGAAAAAATCCCTAAGCCCCGGGGTCACAATTGCTTCAAAAATCTGAGTTTCGGCAATTCACTCAAAAAAGGATTCCAAACAGTTGCAAATGCTCCTCTGAAAGTTTTAGCGGTCCAAACAGAAGGCTTTTTATCACAGGAATAGAAATCAGCCCTCGACAACTTAACCGGCAGAAAAAGATTTTTTTGAAAAAATCCCTAAGCCCCGGGGTCACAATTTCATCAAAAATCTGACATTCGGCAATTCACTCAAAAATGGTGCCAAACGGTTTCAATTGCTCCTCTGAAAGTTTTAGCTGTCCAAACAGAAGGCTTTCAATCGCAGGAAAAGAAATCAGCCCTCGACAACTTAACCGGCAGAAAAAGATTTTTTTGAAAAAATCCCTAAACCCCGGGGTCACAATTTCTTCAGAAAACTGACTTTCGGCAAATCACTCAAAAATGGTGACAAAGGGTTGCAATTGCTCCCCTGAAAGGTTTGGCGGTCGAAACAGAAGGCTTTTTATCACAGGAATAGAAAGCAGCCCTCGACAACTTAACCGGCAGAAAAAGATTTTTTTGACAAAATCCCTTAGCCCCGGGGTCACAATTTCATCAAAAATATGACTTTCGGCAATTCACTCAAAAATGGTGCCATACGGTTCCAATTGCTCCCCTGAAAGTTTGGCGGTCAAAACAGAAGGCTTTCAATCACAGGAAAAGAAATCAGCCCTCCACAACTTAACCGGCAGAAAAAGATTTTTTTGAAAAAATCCCTAAGCCCCGGGGTCACAATTTCATCAAAAATCTGACTTTAGGCAATTCACTCAAAAATGTTGCCAAACGGTTGCAATTGCTCCCCTGAAAGGTTTGGCGGTCGAAACAGAAGGCTTTCAATCACAGGAAAAGAAATCAGCCCTCGACAACTTAACCGGCAGAAAAAGATTTTTTTGAAAAAATCCCTAAGCCCCGGGGTCACAATTTCTTCAAAAATCTGACTTTCGGCAATTCACTCAAAAATGATTCCAAACAGTTGCAAATGCTCCTGTGAAAGTTTTAGCGGTCCAAACAGAAGGCTTTTTATCACAGGAATAGAAATCAGCCCTCGACAACTTAACCGGCAGAAAAAGATTTGTTGAAAAAATACCTAAGCCCCGGGGTCACAATTTCTTCAGAAAACTGACTTTCGGCAATTCACTCAAAAATGGTTCCAAACCTTTCCAAATGCTCCCCTGAGAGGTTTGGCGGTCGAAACCGAAGGCTTTTAATCACAGGAAAAGAAATCAGGCCTCCACAACTTAACCGGCAGAAAAAGATTTTTTTGAAAAAATCCCTAAGCCCCGGGGTCACAATTTCTTCAAAAATCTGACTTTCGGCAATTCACTCAAAAATGGTGACAAAGGGTTGCAATTGCTCCCCTGAAAGGTTTGGCGGTCAAAACAGAAGGCTTTCAATCACAGGAAAAGAAATCAGCCCTCGACAACTTAACCGGCAGAAAAATATTTTTTTGAAAAAATCCCTAAGCCCCGGGGTCACAATTTGTTCAAAAATCTGACTTTCGGCAAATCACTCAAAAATGGTGACAAAGGGTTGCAATTGCTCCCCTGAAAGGTTTGGCGGTTGAAACAGAAGGCTTTTTATCACAGGAATAGAAAGCAGCCCTCGACAACTTAACCGGCAGAAAAATATTTTTTTGAAAAAATCCCTAAGCCCCGGGGTCACAATTTCTTCAAAAATCTGACTTTCGGCAATTCACTCAAAAATGGTGACAAAGGGTTGCAATTGCTCCCCTGAGAGGTTTGGCGGTCGAAACCGAAGGCTTTTAATCACAGGAAAAGAAATCAGGCCTCCACAACTTAACCGGCGGAAAAAGATTTTTTTGAAAAAATCCCTAAGCCCCGGGGTCACAATTTCTACAAAAATCTGACTTTCGGCAATTCACTCAAAAATGGTGACAAAGGGTTGCAATTGCTCCCCTGAAAGGTTTGGCGGTCGAAACAGAAGGCTTTTTATCACAGGAATAGAAATCAGCCCTCGACAACTTAACCGGCAGAAAAATATTTTTTTGAAAAAATCCCTAAGCCCCGGGGTCACAATTTCTTCAAAAATCTGACTTTCGGCAATTCACTCAAAAATGGTGCCAAACGGTTGCAATTGCTCCCCTGAAAGGTTTGGCGTTCAAAAAAGAAGGCTTTCAATCACAGGAAAAGAAATCAGCCCTCGACAACTTAACCGGCAGAAAAAGATTTTTTTGAAAAAATCCCTAAGCCCCGGGGTCACAATTTCTTCAAAAATCTGACTTTCGGCAATTCACTCAAAAATGATTCCAAACAGTTGCAAATGCTCCTGTGAAAGTTTTAGCGGTCCAAACAGAAGGCTTTTTATCACAGGAATAGAAATCAGCCCTCGACAACTTAACCGGCAGAAAAATATTTTTTTGAAAAAATCCCTAAGCCCCGGGGTCACAATTTCTTCAGAAAACTGACTTTCGGCAATTCACTCAAAAATGGTGCCAAACCTTTCCAAATGCTCCCCTGAGAGGTTTGGCGGTCGAAACCGAAGGCTTTTAATCACAGGAAAAGAAATCAGCCCTCCACAACTTAACCGGTAGAAAAAGATTTTTTTGAAAAAATCCCTAACCCCCGGGGTCACAATTTCTTCAAAAATCTGACTTTCGGCAATTCACTCAAAACTGGTTCCAAACGGTTGCAATTGCTCCCCTGAAAGGTTTGTCGGTCAAAACAGAAGGCTTTCAATCACAGGAAAAGAAATCAGCCCTCGACAACTTAACCGGCAGAAAAATATTTTTTTGAAAAAATCCCTAAGCCCCGGGGTCACAATTTCTTCCAAAATCTGACTTTCGGCAAATCACTCAAAAATGGTGACAAAGGGTTGCAATTGCTCCCCTGAAAGGTTTGGCGGTTGAAACAGAAGGCTTTTTATCACAGGAATAGAAATCAGCCCTCCACAACTTAACCGGCAGAAAAAGATTTTTTTGAAAAAATCCCTAAGCCCCGGGGTCACAATTGCTTCAAAAATCTGAGTTTCGGCAATTCACTCAAAAAAGGATTCCAAACAGTTGCAAATGCTCCTCTGAAAGTTTTAGCGGTCCAAACAGAAGGCTTTTTATCACAGGAATAGAAATCAGCCCTCGACAACTTAACCGGCAGAAAAAGATTTTTTTGAAAAAATCCCTAAGCCCCGGGGTCACAATTTCATCAAAAATCTGACATTCGGCAATTCACTCAAAAATGGTGCCAAACGGTTTCAATTGCTCCTCTGAAAGTTTTAGCGGTCCAAACAAGAAGGCTTTCAATCACAGGAATAGAAATCAGCCCTCGACAACTTAACCGGCAGAAAAAGATTTTTTTGAAAAAATCCCTAAGCCCCGGGGTCACAATTTCTTCAGAAAACTGACTTTCGGCAATTCACTCAAAAATGGTGCCAAACCTTTCCAAATGCTCCCCTGAGAGGTTTGGCGGTCGAAACCGAAGGCTTTTAATCACAGGAAAACCAATCAGCCCTCGACAACTTAACCGGCAGAAAAAGATTTTTTTGAAAAAATCCCTAAGCCCCGGGGTCACAATTTCATCAAAAATCTGACTTTAGGCAATTCACTCAAAAATGGTGCCAAACGGTTGCAATTGCTCCCCTGAAAAGTTTGGCGCTCGAAACAGAAGGCTTTCAATCACATGAAAAGAAATCAGCCCTCCACAACTTAACCGGCAGAAAAAGATTTTTTTAAAAAAATCCCTAAGCCCCGTGGTCACAATTTCTTCAAAAATCTGAGTTTCGGCAATTCACTCAAAAATGATTCCAAACAGTTGCAAATGCTCCTCTGAAAGTTTTAGCGGTCGAAACAGAAGGCTTTTTATCACAGGAATAGAAATCAGCCCTCGACAACTTAACCGGCAGAAAAATATTTTTTTGAAAAAATCCCTAAGCCCCGGGGTCACAATTTCATCAAAAATCTGACTTTCGGCAATTCACTCAAAAATGATTCCAAACAGTTGCAAATGCTCCTCTGAAAGTTTTAGCGGTCCAAACAGAAGGCTTTTTATCACAGGAATAGAAATCAGCCCTCGACAACTTAACCGGCAGAAAAAGATTTTTTTGAAAAAATCCCTAAGCCCCGGGGTCACAATTTCATCAAAAATCTGACTTTCGGCAATTCACTCAAAAATGGTGCCAAGCGGTTCCAATTGCTCCCCTGAAAGGTTTGGCGTTCGAAAAAGAAGGCTTTCAATCACAGGAAAAGAAATCAACCCTCGACAACTTAACCGGCAGAAAAAGATTTTTTTGAAAAAATCCCTAAGCCCCGTGGTCACAATTTCTTCAAAAATCTGACTTTCGGCAATTCACTCAAAAATGATTCCAAACAGTTGCAAATGCTCCTCTGAAAGTTTTAGCGGTCCAAACAGAAGGCTTTCAATCGCAGGAAAAGAAATCAGCCCTCGACAACTTAACCGGCAGAAAAAGATTTTTTTGAAAAAATCCCTAAACCCCGGGGTCACAATTTCTTCAGAAAACTGACTTTCGGCAAATCACTCAAAAATGGTGACAAAGGGTTGCAATTGCTCCCCTGAAAGGTTTGGCGGTCGAAACAGAAGGCTTTTTATCACAGGAATAGAAAGCAGCCCTCGACAACTTAACCGGCAGAAAAAGATTTTTTTGACAAAATCCCTTAGCCCCGGGGTCACAATTTCATCAAAAATATGACTTTCGGCAATTCACTCAAAAATGGTGCCATACGGTTCCAATTGCTCCCCTGAAAGTTTGGCGGTCAAAACAGAAGGCTTTCAATCACAGGAAAAGAAATCAGCCCTCGACAACTTAACCGGCAGAAAAAGATTTTTTTGACAAAATCCCTTAGCCCCGGGGTCATAATTTCTTCAAAAATCTGACTTTCGGCAATTCACTCAAAAATGGTGACAAAGGGTTGCAATTGCTCCGCTGAAAGGTTTGGTGGTCGATACAGAAGGCTTTCTATCACAGGAATAGAAATCAGCCCTCGACAACTTAACCGGCAGAAAAAGTTTTTTTTGAAAAAATCCCTAAGCCCCGGGGTTACAATTTCATCAAAAATCTGACTTTCGGCAATTCACTCAAAAATGGTGCTAAACGGTTGCAAATGCTCCTCTGAAAGTTTTAGCGGTCGAAACAGAAGGCTTTTTATCACAGGAATAGAAATCAGCCCTCGACAACTTAACGGCAGAAAAATATTTTTTTGAAAAAATCCCTAAGCACCGGGGTCACAATTTCTTCAAAAATCTGACTTTCGGCAATTCACTCAAAAATGGTGCCAAACGGTTGCAATTGCTCCCCTGAAAGGTTTGGCGTTCAAAAAAGAAGGCTTTCAATCACAGGAAAAGAAATCAGCCCTCGACAACTTAACCGGCAGAAAAAGATTTTTTTGAAAAAATCCCTAAGCCCCGGGGTCACAATTTCTTCAAAAATCTGACTTTCGGCAATTCACTCAAAAATGATTCCAAACAGTTGCAAATGCTCCTGTGAAAGTTTTAGCGGTCCAAACAGAAGGCTTTTTATCACAGGAATAGAAATCAGCCCTCGACAACTTAACCGGCAGAAAAAGATTTTTTTGAAAAAATCCCTAAGCTCCGGGGTCACAATTTCTTCAAAAATCTGACTTTCGGCAATTCACTCAAAAATGGTGACAAAGGGTTGCAATTGCTCCCCTGAAAGGTTTGGCGGTCGAAACAGAAGGCTTTTTATCGCAGGAATAGAAATCAGCCCTCGACAACTTAACCGGCAGAAAAAGATTTTTTTGAAAAAATCCCTAAGCCCCGGGGTCACAATTTCTTCAAAAATCTGACTTTCGGCAATTCACTCAAAAATGGTGACAAAGGGTTGCAATTGCTCCCCTGAGAGGTTTGGCGGTCGAAACCGAAGGCCTTTAATCACAGGAAAAGAAATCAGGCCTCCACAACTTAACCGGCGGAAAAAGATTTTTTTGAAAAAATCCCTAAGCCCCGGGGTCATAATTTCTTCAAAAATCTGACTTTCGGCAATTGACTCAAAAATGGTGACAAAGGGTTGCAATTGCTCCCCTGAAAGGTTTGGCGGTCGAAACAGAAGGCTTTTTGTCACAGGAATAGAAATCAGCCCTTGACAACTTAACCGGCAGAAAAATATTTTTTTGAAAAAATCCCTAAGCCCCGGGTTAACAATTTCATCAAAAATCTGACTTTCGGCAATTCACTCAAAAATGATTCCAAACAGCTGCAAATGCTCCTCTAAAAATTTTAGCGGTCCAAACAGAAGGCTTTTTATCACAGGAATAGAAATCAGCCCTCGACAACTTAACCGGCAGAAAAAGATTTTTTTGAAAAAATCCCTAAGCCCCGGGGTAACAATTTCATCAAAAATCTGACTTTCGGCAATTCACTCAAAAATGGTGACAAAGGGTTGCAATTGCTCCCCTGAGAGGTTTGGCGGTCGAAACCGAAGGCTTTTTATCACAGGAATAGAAATCAGCCCTCGACAACTTAACCGGCAGAAAAAGATTTTTTTGAAAAAATCCCTAACCCCCGGGGTCACAATTTCATCAAAAATCTAACTTTCGACAATTCACTCAAAAATGGTGCCAAACGGTTCCAATTGCTCCCCTGAAAGGTTTGGCGTTCGAAAAAGAAGGCTTTCAATCACAGGAAAAGAAATCAGCCCTCGACAACTTAACCGGCAGAAAAAGATTTTTTTGAAAAAAGCCCTAAGCCCCGGGGTCACAATTTCTTCAAAAATCTGACTTTCGGCAATTCACTCAAAAATGATTCCAAACGGTTGCAAATGCTCCTCTGAAAGTTTTAGCGGTCCAAACAGAAGGCTTTTTATCACAGGAATAGAAATCAGCCCTCGACAACTTAACCGGCAGAAAAAGATTTTTTTGAAAAAATCCCTAAGCCCCGGGGTCACAATTTCTTCAAAAATCTGACTTTCGGCAATTCACTCAAAAATGGTGACAAAGGGTTGCAATTGCTCCCCTGAAAGGTTTGGCGGTCGAAACAGAAGGCTTTTTATCAAAGGAATAGAAATCAGCCCTCGACAACTTAACCGGCAGAAAAAGATTTTTTTGAAAAAATCCCTAAGCCCTGGGGTCACAATTTCTTCAGAAAACTGACTTTCGGCAATTCACTCAAAAATGGTGCCAAACCTTTCCAAATGCTCCCCTGAGAGGTTTGGCGGTCGAATCCGAAGGCTTTTAATCACAGGAAAAGAAATCAGCCCTCCACAACTTAACCGGCAGAAAAAGATTTTTTTGAAAAAATCCCTAACCCCCGGGGTCACAATTTCTTCAAAAATCTGACTTTCGGCAATTCACTCAAAACTGGTTCCAAACGGTTGCAATTGCTCCCCTGAAAGGTTTGTCGGTCCAAACAGAAGGCTTTCAATCGCAGGAAAAGAAATCAGCCCTCGACAACTTAACCGGCAGAAAAATATTTTTTTGAAAAAATCCCTAAGCCCCGGGGTCACAATTTCTTCCAAAATCTGACTTTCGGCAAATCACTCAAAAATGGTGACAAAGGGTTGCAATTGCTCCTCTGAAAGTTTTAGCGGTCCAAACAGAAGGCTTTCAATCGCAGGAAAAGAAATCAGCCCTCGACAACTTAACCGGCAGAAAAAGATTTTTTTGAAAAAATCCCTAAACCCCGGGGTCACAATTTCTTCAGAAAACTGACTTTCGGAAAATCACTCAAAAATGGTGACAAAGGGTTGCAATTGCTCCCCTGAAAGGTTTGGCGGTCGAAACAGAAGGCTTTTTATCACAGGAATAGAAATCAGCCCTCGACAACTTAACCGGCAGAAAAAGATTTTTTTGAAAAAATCCCTAAGCCCCGGGGTCACAATTTCTTCAAAAATCTGACTTTCGGCAATTCACTCAAAAATGATTCCAAACAGTTGCAAATGCTCCTGTGAAAGTTTTAGCGGTCCAAACAGAAGGCTTTTTATCACAGGAATAGAAATCAGCCCTCGACAACTTAACCGGCAGAAAAAGATTTTTTTGAAAAAATCCCTAAGCTCCGGGGTCACAATTTCTTCAAAAATCTGACTTTCGGCAATTCACTCAAAAATGGTGACAAAGGGTTGCAATTGCTCCCCTGAAAGGTTTGGCGGTCGAAACAGAAGGCTTTTTATCACAGGAATAGAAATCAGCCCTCGACAACTTAACCGGCAGAAAAAGATTTTTTTGAAAAAATCCCTAAGCCCCGGGGTCACAATTTCTTCAAAAATCTGACTTTCGGCAATTCACTCAAAAATGGTGACAAAGGGTTGCAATTGCTCCCCTGAGAGGTTTGGCGGTCGAAACCGAAGGCTTTTAATCACAGGAAAAGAAATCAGGCCTCCACAACTTAACCGGCGGAAAGAGATTTTTTTGAAAAAATCCCTAAGCCCCGGGGTCACAATTTCTTCAAAAATCTGACTTTCGGCAATTCACTCAAAAATGGTGACAAAGGGTTGCAATTGCTCCCCTGAGAGGTTTGGCGGTCGAAACCGAAGGCTTTTAATCACAGGAAAAGAAATCAGGCCTCCACAACTTAACCGGCGGAAAGAGATTTTTTTGAAAAAATCCCTAAGCCCCGGGGTCACAATTTCTTCAAAAATCTGACTTTCGGCAATTCACTCAAAAATGGTGACAAAGGGTTGCAATTGCTCCCCTGAGAGGTTTGGCGGTCGAAACCGAAGGCTTTTAATCACAGGAAAAGAAATCAGGCCTCCACAACTTAACCGGCGGAAAAAGATTTTTTTGAAAAAATCCCTAAGCCCCGGGGTCACAATTTCTACAAAAATCTGACTTTCGGCAATTCACTCAAAAATGGTGACAAAGGGTTGCAATTGCTCCCCTGAAAGATTTGGCGGTCGAAACAGAAGGCTTTTTATCACAGGAATAGAAATCAGCCCTCGACAACTTAACCGGCAGAAAAAGATTTTTTTGAAAAAATCCCTAAGCCCCGGGGTCACAATTTCTTCAGAAAACTGACTTTCGGCAATTCAATCAAAAATGGTGCCAAACCTTTCCAAATGCTCCCCTGAGAGGTTTGGCGGTCGAAACCGAAGGCTTTTAATCACAGGAAAAGAAATCAGGCCTCCACAACTTAACCGGCAGAAAAAGATTTTTTTGAAAAAATCCCTAAGCCCCGGGGTCACAATTTCATCAAAAATCTGACTTTCGGCAATTCACTCAAAAATGGTGCCAAACGGTTGCAATTGCTCCCCTGAAAGGTTTGGCGTTCAAAAAAGAAGGCTTTCAATCACAGGAAAAGAAATCAGCCCTCGACAACTTAACCGGCAGAAAAAGATTTTTTTGAAAAAATCCCTAAACCCCGGGGTCACAATTTCTTCAAAAATCTGACTTTCGGCAATTCACTCAAAAATGGTGCCAAACCTTTCCAAATGCTCCCCTGAGAGGTTTGGCGGTCGAAACCGAAGGCTTTTAATCACAGGAAAAGAAATCAGCCCTCGACAACTTAACCGGCAGAAAAAGATTTTTTGAAAAAATCCCTAAGCCCCGGGGTCACAATTTCTTCAGAAAACTGACTTTCGGCAATTCACTCAAAAATGGTTCCAAACCTTTCCAAATGCTCCCCTGAGAGGTTTGGCGGTCGAAACCGAAGGCTTTTAATCACAGGAAAAGAAATCAGGCCTCCACAACTTAACCGGCAGAAAAAGATTTTTTTGAAAAAATCCCTAAGCCCCGGGGTCACAATTTCTTCAAAAATCTGACTTTCGGCAATTCACTCAAAAATGGTGACAAAGGGTTGCAATTGCTCCCCTGAAAGGTTTGGCGGTCAAAACAGAAGGCTTTCAATCACAGGAAAAGAAATCAGCCCTCGACAACTTAACCGGCAGAAAAAGATTTTTTTGAAAAAATCCCTAAGCCCCGGGGTCACAATTTCATCAAAAATCTGACTTTCGGCAATTCACTCAAAAATGGTGCCAAACGGTTGCAATTGCTCCCCTGAAAGGTTTGGCGTTCAAAAAAGAAGGCTTTCAATCACTGGAAAAGAAATCAGCCCTCGACAACTTAACCGGCAGAAAAAGATTTTTTTGAAAAAATCCCTAAACCCCGGGGTCACAATTTCTTCAAAAATCTGACTTTCGGCAATTCACTCAAAAATGGTGCCAAACCTTTCCAAATGCTCCCCTGAGAGGTTTGGCGGTCGAAACCGAAGGCTTTTAATCACAGGAAAAGAAATCAGCCCTCGACAACTTAACCGGCAGAAAAAGATTTGTTGAAAAAATACCTAAGCCCCGGGGTCACAATTTCTTCAGAAAACTGACTTTCGGCAATTCACTCAAAAATGGTTCCAAACCTTTCCAAATGCTCCCCTGAGAGCTTTGGCGGTCGAAACCGAAGGCTTTTAATCACAGGAAAAGAAATCAGGCCTCCACAACTTAACCGGCAGAAAAAGATTTTTTTGAAAAAATCCCTAAGCCCCGGGGTCACAATTTCTTCAAAAATCTGACTTTCGGCAATTCACTCAAAAATGGTGACAAAGGGTTGCAATTGCTCCCCTGAAAGGTTTGGCGGTCAAAACAGAAGGCTTTCAATCACAGGAAAAGAAATCAGCCCTCGACAACTTAACCGGCAGAAAAATATTTTTTTGAAAAAATCCCTAAGCCCCGGGGTCACAATTTGTTCAAAAATCTGACTTTCGGCAAATCACTCAAAAATGGTGACAAAGGGTTGCAATTGCTCCCCTGAAAGGTTTGGCGGTCGAAACAGAAGGCTTTTTATCACAGGAATAGAAAGCAGCCCTCGACAACTTAACCGGCAGAAAAATATTTTTTTGAAAAAATCCCTAAGCCCAGGGGTCACAATTTCTTCAAAAATCTGACTTTCGGCAATTCACTCAAAAATGGTGACAAAGGGTTGCAATTGCTCCCCTGAGAGGTTTGGCGGTCGAAACCGAAGGCTTTTAATCACAGGAAAAGAAATCAGGCCTCCACAACTTAACCGGCGGAAAAAGATTTTTTTGAAAAAATCCCTAAGCCCCGGGGTCACAATTTCTACAAAAATCTGACTTTCGGCAATTCACTCAAAAATGGTGACAAAGGGTTGCAATTGCTCCCCTGAAAGGTTTGGTGGTCGAAACAGAAGGCTTTTTATCACAGGAATAGAAATCAGCCCTCGACAACTTAACCGGCAGAAAAAGATTTTTTTGAAAAAATCCCTAAGCCCCGGGGTCACAATTTCTTCAGAAAACTGACTTTCGGCAATTCACTCAAAAATGGTGCCAAACCTTTCCAAATGCTCCCCTGAGAGGTTTGGCGGTCGAAACCGAAGGCTTTTAATCACAGGAAAAGAAATCGGGCCTCCACAACTTAACCGGCAGAAAAAGATTTTTTTGAAAAAATCCCTAAGCCCCGGGGTCACAATTTCATCAAAAATCTGACTTTCGGCAATTCACTCAAAAATGGTGCCAAACGGTTGCAATTGCTCCCCTGAAAGGTTTGGCGTTCAAAACAGAAGGCTTTCAATCACAGGAAAAGAAATCAGCCCTCGACAACTTAACCGGCAGAAAAAGATTTTTTTGAAAAAATCCCTAAACCCCGGGGTCACAATTTCTTCAAAAATCTGACTTTCGGCAATTCACTCAAAAATGGTGCCAAACCTTTCCAAATGCTCCCCTGAGAGGTTTGGCGGTCGAAACCGAAGGCTTTTAATCACAGGAAAAGAAATCAGCCCTCGACAACTTAACCGGCAGGAAAAGATTTTTTGAAAAAATCCCTAAGCCCCGGGGTCACAATTTCTTCAAAAATCTGACTTTCGGCAATTCACTCAAAAATGGTTCCAAACCTTTCCAAATGCTCCCCTGAGAGGTTTGGCGGTCGAAACCGAAGGCTTTTAATCACAGGAAAAGAAATCAGGCCTCCACAACTTAACCGGCAGAAAAAGATTTTTTTGAAAAAATCCCTAAGCCCCGGGGTCACAATTTCTTCAAAAATCTGACTTTCGGCAATTCACTCAAAAATGGTGACAAAGGGTTGCAATTGCTCCCCTGAAAGGTTTGGCGGTCAAAACAGAAGGCTTTCAATCACAGGAAAAGAAATCAGCCCTCGACAACTTAACCGGCAGAAAAAGATTTTTTTGAAAAAATCCCTAAGCCCCGGGGTCACAATTTCATCAAAAATCTGACTTTCGGCAATTCACTCAAAAATGGTGCCAAACGGTTGCAATTGCTCCCCTGAAAGGTTTGGCGTTCAAAAAAGAAGGCTTTCAATCACTGGAAAAGAAATCAGCCCTCGACAACTTAACCGGCAGAAAAAGATTTTTTTGAAAAAATCCCTAAACCCCGGGGTCACAATTTCTTCAAAAATCTGACTTTCGGCAATTCACTCAAAAATGGTGCCAAACCTTTCCAAATGCTCCCCTGAGAGGTTTGGCGGTCGAAACCGAAGGCTTTTAATCGCAGGAAAAGAAATCAGCCCTCGACAACTTAACCGGCAGAAAAAGATTTGTTGAAAAAATACCTAAGCCCCGGGGTCACAATTTCTTCAGAAAACTGACTTTCGGCAATTCACTCAAAAATGGTTCCAAACCTTTCCAAATGCTCCCCTGAGAGGTTTGGCGGTCGAAACCGAAGGCTTTTAATCACAGGAAAAGAAATCAGGCCTCCAAAACTTAACCGGCAGAAAAAGATTTTTTTGAAAAAATCCCTAAGCCCCGGGGTCACAATTTCTTCAAAAATCTGACTTTCGGCAATTCACTCAAAAATGGTGACAAATGGTTGCAATTGCTCCCCTGAAAGGTTTGGCGGTCAAAACAGAAGGCTTTCAATCACAGGAAAAGAAATCAGCCCTCGACAACTTAACCGGCAGAAAAATATTTTTTTGAAAAAATCCCTAAGCCCCGGGGTCACAATTTGTTCAAAAATCTGACTTTCGGCAAATCACTCAAAAATGGTGACAAAGGGTTGCAATTGCTCCCCTGAAAGGTTTGGCGGTCGAAACAGAAGGCTTTTTATCACAGGAATAGAAATCAGCCCTCGACAACTTAACCGGCAGAAAAAGATTTTTTTGAAAAAATCCCTAAGCCCCGGGGTCACAATTTCTTCAGAAAACTGACTTTCGGCAATTCACTCAAAAATGGTGACAAACCTTTGCAAATGCTCCCCTGAGAGGTTTGGCGGTCGAAACCGAAGGCTTTTAATCACAGGAAAAGAAATCAGGCCTCCACAACTTAACCGGCAGAAAAAGATTTTTTTGAAAAAATCCCTAACCCCCGGGGTCACAATTTCTTCAAAAATCTGACTTTCGGCAATTCACTCAAAAATGGTGCCAAACGGTTGCAATTGCTCCCCTGAAAGGTTTGGCGTTCGAGAAAGAAGGCTTTCAATCACAGGAAAAGAAATCAGCCCTCGACAACTTAACCGGCAGAAAAATATTTTTTAAAAAAAATCCCTAAGCCCCGGGGTCACAATTTCATCAAAAGTCTGAGTTTCGGCAATTCACTCAAAAATGATTCCAAACAGTTGCAAATGCTCCTCTGAAAGTTTTAGCGGTCCAAACAGAAGGCTTTTTATCACAGGAATAGAAATCAGCCCTCGACAACTTAACCGGCAGAAAAAGATTTGTTGAAAAAATACCTAAGCCCCGGGGTCACAATTTCTTCAGAAAACTGACTTTCGGCAATTCACTCAAAAATGGTTCCAAACCTTTCCAAATGCTCCCCTGAGAGGTTTGGCGGTCGAAACCGAAGGCTTTTAATCACAGGAAAAGAAATCAGGCCTCCACAACTTAACCGGCAGAAAAAGATTTTTTTGAAAAAATCCCTAAGCCCCGGGGTCACAATTTCTTCAAAAATCTGACTTTCGGCAATTCACTCAAAAATGGTGACAAAGGGTTGCAATTGCTCCCCTGAAAGGTTTGGCGGTCAAAACAGAAGGCTTTCAATCACAGGAAAAGAAATCAGCCCTCGACAACTTAACCGGCAGAAAAAGATTTGTTGAAAAAATACCTAAGCCCCGGGGTCACAATTTCTTCAGAAAACTGACTTTCGGCAATTCACTCAAAAATGGTTCCAAACCTTTCCAAATGCTCCCCTGAGAGGTTTGGCGGTCGAAACCGAAGGCTTTTAATCACAGGAAAAGAAATCAGGCCTCCACAACTTAACCGGCAGAAAAAGATTTTTTTGAAAAAATCCCTAAGCCCCGGGGTCACAATTTCTTCAAAAATCTGACTTTCGGCAATTCACTCAAAAATGGTGACAAAGGGTTGCAATTGCTCCCCTGAAAGGTTTGGCGGTCAAAACAGAAGGCTTTCAATCACAGGAAAAGAAATCAGCCCTCGACAACTTAACCGGCAGAAAAATATTTTTTTGAAAAAATCCCTAAGCCCCGGGGTCACAATTTGTTCAAAAATCTGACTTTCGGCAAATCACTCAAAAATGGTGACAAAGGGTTGCAATTGCTCCCCTGAAAGGTTTGGCGGTCGAAACAGAAGGCTTTTTATCACAGGAATAGAAATCAGCCCTCGACAACTTAACCGGCAGAAAAAGATTTTTTTGAAAAAATCCCTAAGCCCCGGGGTCACAATTTCTTCAGAAAACTGACTTTCGGCAATTCACTCAAAAATGGTGACAAACCTTTGCAAATGCTCCCCTGAGAGGTTTGGCGGTCGAAACCGAAGGCTTTTAATCACAGGAAAAGAAATCAGGCCTCCACAACTTAACCGGCAGAAAAAGATTTTTTTGAAAAAATCCCTAACCCCCGGGGTCACAATTTCTTCAAAAATCTGACTTTCGGCAATTCACTCAAAAATGGTGCCAAACGGTTGCAATTGCTCCCCTGAAAGGTTTGGCGTTCGAGAAAGAAGGCTTTCAATCACAGGAAAAGAAATCAGCCCTCGACAACTTAACCGGCAGAAAAATATTTTTTTAAAAAAATCCCTAAGCCCCGGGGTCACAATTTCATCAAAAGTCTGAGTTTCGGCAATTCACTCAAAAATGATTCCAAACAGTTGCAAATGCTCCTCTGAAAGTTTTAGCGGTCCAAACAGAAGGCTTTTTATCACAGGAATAGAAATCAGCCCTCGACAACTTAACCGGCAGAAAAAGATTTGTTGAAAAAATACCTAAGCCCCGGGGTCACAATTTCTTCAGAAAACTGACTTTCGGCAATTCACTCAAAAATGGTTCCAAACCTTTCCAAATGCTCCCCTGAGAGGTTTGGCGGTCGAAACCGAAGGCTTTTAATCACAGGAAAAGAAATCAGGCCTCCACAACTTAACCGGCAGAAAAAGATTTTTTTGAAAAAATCCCTAAGCCCCGGGGTCACAATTTCTTCAAAAATCGGCATTTCGGCAATTCACTCAAAAATGGTGACAAAGTGTTGCAATTGCTCCCCTGAAAGGTTTGGCGGTCAAAACAGAAGGCTTTCAATCACAGGAAAAGAAATCAGCCCTCGACAACTTAACCGGCAGAAAAATATTTTTTTGAAAAAATCCCTAAGCCCCGGGGTCACAATTTGTTCAAAAATCTGACTTTCAGCAAATCACTCAAAAATGGTGACAAAGGGTTGCAATTGCTCCCCTGAAAGGTTTGGCGGTCGAAACAGAAGGCTTTTTATCACAGGAATAGAAAGCAGCCCTCGACAACTTAACCGGCAGAAAAAGATTTTTTTGAAAAAATCCCAAAGCCCCGAGGTCACAATTTCTTCAGAAAACTGACTTTCGGCAATTCACTCAAAAATGGTGACAAACCTTTTCAAATGCTCCCCTGAGAGGTTTGGCGGTCGAAACCGAAGGCTTTTAATCACAGGAAAAGAAATCAGGCCTCCACAACTTAACCGGCAGAAAAAGATTTTTTTGAAAAAATCCCTAAGCCCCGGGGTCACAATTTCTTCAAAAATCTGACTTTCGGCAATTCACTCAAAAATGGTGCCAAACGGTTGCAATTGCTCCCCTGAAAGGTTTGGCGATCGAAACAGAAGGCTTTTTTATCACTGGAATAGAAATCAGCCCTCGACAACTTAACCGGCAGAAAAAGATTTTTTTGAAAAAATCCCTAAGCCCCGGGGTCACAATTTCTTCAGAAAACTGACTTTCGGCAATTCACTCAAAAATGGTGCCAAACCTTTCCAAATGCTCCCCTGAGAGGTTTGGCGGTCGAAACCGAAGGCTTTTAATCACAGGAAAAGAAATCAGCCCTCCACAACTTAACCGGCAGAAAAAGATTTTTTTGAAAAAATCCCTAACCCCCGGGGTCACAATTTCTTCAAAAATCTGACTTTCGGCAATTCACTCAAAACTGGTTCCAAACGGTTGCAATTGCTCCCCTGAAAGGTTTGTCGGTCAAAACAGAAGGCTTTGAATCACAGGAAAAGAAATCAGCCCTCAACAACTTAACCGGCAGAAAAAGATTTTTTTGAAAAAATCCCTAAGCCCCGGGGTCACAATTTCATCAAAAATCTGACTTTCGGCAATTCACTCAAAAATGATTCCAAACAGTTGCAAATGCTCCTCTGAAAGTTTTAGCGGTCCAAACAGAAGGCTTTTTATCACAGGAATAGAAATCAGCCCTCGACAACTTAACCGGCAGAAAAAGATTTTTTTGAAAAAATCCCTAAGCCCTGGGGTCACAATTTCATCAAAAATCTGACTTTCGGCAATTCACTCAAAAATGATTCCAAACAGTTGCAAATGCTCCTCTGAAAGTTTTAGCGGTCCAAACATAAGGCTTTTTATCACAGGAATAGAAATCAGCCCTCGACAACTTAACCGGCAGAAAAATATTTTTTTGAAAAAATCCCTAAGCCCCGGGGTCACAATTTCATCAAAAATCTGACTGTCGGCAATTCACTCAAAAATGGTGCCAAACGGTTGCAATTGCTCCCCTGAAAGGTTTGGCGTTCAAAAAAGAAGGCTTTCAATCACAGGAAAAGAAATCAGCCCTCGACAACTTAACCGGCAGAAAAAGATTTTTTTGAAAAAATCCCTAAGCCCCGGGGTCACAATTTCTTCAAAAATCTGACTTTTGGCAATTCACTCAAAAATGGTGACAAAGGGTTGCAATTGCTCCCCTGAAAGGTTTGGCGGTCGAAACAGAAGGCTTTTTATCACAGGAATAGAAATCAGCCCTCGACAACTTAACCGGCAGAAAAAGATTTTTTTGAAAAAATCCCTAAGCTCCTTGGTCACAATTTCTTCAAAAATCTGACTTTCGGCAATTCACTCAAAAATGGTGACAAAGGGTTGCAATTGCTCCCCTGAAAGGTTTGGCGGTCGAAACAGAAGGCTTTTTATCACAGGAATAGAAATCAGCCCTCGACAACTTAACCGGCAGAAAAAGATTTTTTTGAAAAAATCCCTAAGCCCCGGGGTCACAATTTCTTCAAAAATCTGACTTTCGGCAATTCACTCAAAAATGGTGACAAAGGGTTGCAATTGCTCCCCTGAGAGGTTTGGCGGTCGAAACCGAAGGCTTTTAATCACAGGAAAAGAAATCAGGCCTCCACAACTTAACCGGCGGAAAAAGATTTTTTTGAAAAAATCTCTAAGCCCCGGGGTCACAATTTCTTCAAAAATCTGACTTTCGGCAATTCACTCAAAAATGGTGACAAAGGGTTGCAATTGCTCCCCTGAAAGGTTTGGCGGTCGAAACAGAAGGCTTTTTGGCACAGGAATAGAAATCAGCCCTCGACAACCTAACCGGCAGAAAAATATTTTTTTGAAAAAATCCCTAAGCCCCGGGGTCACAATTTCTTCAAAAATCTGACTTTCGGCAATTCACTCAAAAATGGTGCCAAACGGTTGCAATTGCTCCCCTGAAAGGTTTGGCGTTCAAAAAAGAAGGCTTTCAATCACAGGAAAAGAAATCAGCCCTCGACAACTTAACCGGCAGAAAAAGATTTTTTTGAAAAAATCCCT
Source organism: Podarcis gaigeae (assembly GCF_964106915.1). Lineage (NCBI taxonomy): Eukaryota > Metazoa > Chordata > Lepidosauria > Squamata > Lacertidae > Podarcis > Podarcis gaigeae. Next base: position 191,818 of record NW_028153441.1, on the reverse strand, counting down.
AAGCCCCGGGGTCACAATTTCTTCAAAAATCTGACTTTCGGCAATTCACTCAAAAATGATTCCAAACAGTTGCAAATGCTCCTGTGAAAGTTTTAGCGGTCCAAACAGAAGGCTTTTTATCACAGGAATAGAAATCAGCCCTCGACAACTTAACCGGCAGAAAAAGATTTTTTTGAAAAAATCCCTAAGCCCCGGGGTCACAATTTCTTCAAAAATCTGACTTTCGGCAATTCACTCAAAAATGATTCCAAACAGTTGCAATTGCTCCCCTGAGAGGTTTGGCGGTCGAAACCGAAGGCTTTTAATCACAGGAAAAGAAATCAGGCCTCCACAACTTAACCGGCGGAAAAAGATTTTTTTGAAAAAATCCCTAAGCCCCGGGGTCACAATTTCTTCAAAAATCTGACTTTCGGCAATTCACTCAAAAATGGTGACAAAGGGTTGCAATTGCTCCCCTGAAAGGTTTGGCGGTCGAAACAGAAGGCTTTTTGTCACAGGAATAGAAATCAGCCCTTGACAACTTAACCGGCAGAAAAATATTTTTTTGAAAAAATCCCTAAGCATCGGGGTCACAATTTCTTCAAAAATCTGACTTTCGGCAATTCACTCAAAAATGATTCCAAACAGCTGCAAATGCTCCTCTAAAAATTTTAGCGGTCCAAACAGAAGGCTTTTTATCACAGGAATAGAAATCAGCCCTCGACAACTTAACCGGCAGAAAAATATTTTTTTTAAAATATCCCTAAGCCCCGGGGTCACAATTTCTACAAAAAACTGACTTTCGGCAATTCACTCAAAAATGGTGACAAAGGGTTGCAATTGCTCCCCTGAAAGGTTTGGCGGTCGAAACAGAAGGCTTTTTATCACAGGAATAGAAATCAGCCCTCGACAACTTAACCGGCAGAAAAAGATTTTTTTGAAAAAATCCCTAAGCCCCCGGGTCACAATTTCTTCAGAAAACTGACTTTCGGCAATTCACTCAAAAATGGTGCCAAACCTTTCCAAATGCTCCCCTGAGAGGTTTGGCGGTCGAAACCGAAGGCTTTTAATCACAGGAAAAGAAATCGGGCCTCCACAACTTAACCGGCAGAAAAAGATTTTTTTGAAAAAATCCCTAAGCCCCGGGGTCACAATTTCATCAAAAATCTGACTTTCGGCAATTCACTCAAAAATGGTGCCAAACTGTTGCAATTGCTCCCCTGAAAGGTTTGGCGTTCAAAAAAGAAGGCTTTCAATCACAGGAAAAGAAATCAGCCCTCGACAACTTAACCGGCAGAAAAAGATTTTTTTGAAAAAATCCCTAAACCCCGGGGTCACAATTTCTTCAAAAATCTGACTTTCGGCAATTCACTCAAAAATGGTGCCAAACCTTTCCAAATGCTCCCCTGAGAGGTTTGGCGGTCGAAACCGAAGGCTTTTAATCACAGGAAAAGAAATCAGGCCTCCACAACTTAACCGGTGGAAAAAGATTTTTTTGAAAAAATCCCTAAGCCCCGGGGTCACAATTTCTTCAAAAATCTGACTTTCGGCAATTCACTCAAAAATGGTGACAAAGGGTTGCAATTGCTCCCCTGAAAGGTTTGGCGGTCGAAACAGAAGGCTTTTTGTCACAGGAATAGAAATCAGCACTCGACAACTTAACCGGCAGAAAAATATTTTTTTGAAAAAATCCCTAAGCCCCGGGGTCACAATTTCTTCAAAAATCTGACTTTCGGCAATTCACTCAAAAATGGTGCCAAACGGTTGCAATTGCTCCCCTGAAAGGTTTGGCGTTCAAAAAAGAAGGCTTTCAATCACAGGAAAAGAAATCAGCCCTCGACAACTTAACCGGCAGAAAAAGATTTTTTTGAAAAAATCCCTAAGCCCCGGGGTCACAATTTCTTCCAAAATCTGACTTTCGGCAATTCACTCAAAAATGATTCCAAACAGTTGCAAATGCTCCTGTGAAAGTTTTAGCGGTCCAAACAGAAGGCTTTTTATTACAGGAATAGAAATCAGCCCTCGACAACTTAACCGGCAGAAAAAGATTTTTTTGAAAAAATCCCTAAGCTCCGGGGTCACAATTTCTTCAAAAAGCTGACTTTCGGCAATTCACTCAAAAATGGTGACAAAGGGTTGCAATTGCTCCCCTGAAAGGTTTGGCGGTCGAAACAGAAGGCTTTTTATCACAGGAATAGAAATCAGCCCTCGACAACTTAACCGGCAGAAAAAGATTTTTTTGAAAAAATCCCTAAGCCCCGGGGTCACAATTTCTTCAAAAATCTGACTTTCGGCAATTCACTCAAAAATCGTGACAAAGGGTTGCAATTGCTCCCCTGAGAGGTTTGGCGGTCGAAACCGAAGGCTTTTAATCACAGGAAAAGAAATCAGGCCTCCACAACTTAACCGGCAGAAAAAGATTTTTTTGAAAAAATCCCTAAGCCCCGGGGTCACAATTTCTTCAAAAATCTGACTTTCGGCAATTCACTCAAAAATGGTGACAAAGGGTTGCAATTGCTCCCCTGAAAGGTTTGGCGGTCGAAACAGAAGGCTTTTTGTCACAGGAATAGAAATCAGCCCTTGACAACTTAACCGGCAGAAAAATATTTTTTTGAAAAAATCCCTAAGCCCCGGGGTCACAATTTCTTCAAAAATCTGACTTTCGGCAATTCACTCAAAAATGATTCCAAACAGCTGCAAATGCTCCTCTAAAAATTTTAGCGGTCCAAACAGAAGGCTTTTTATCACAGGAAGAGAAATCAGCCCTCGACAACTTAACCGGCAGAAAAATATTTTTTTGAAAAAATCCCTAAGCCCCGGGGTCACAATTTCTACAAAAATCTGACTTTCGGCAATTCACTCAAAAATGGTGACAAAGGGTTGCAATTGCTCCCCTGAAAGGTGTGGCGGTCGAAACAGAAGGCTTTTTATCACAGGAATAGAAATCAGCCCTCGACAACTTAACCGGCAGAAAAAGATTTTTTTGAAAAAATCCCTAAGCCCCGGGGTCACAATTTCTTCAAAAATCTGACTTTCGGCAATTCACTCAAAAATGGTGACAAAGGGTTGCAATTGCTCCCCTGAAAGGTTTGGCGGTCAAAACAGAAGGCTTTCAATCACAGGAAATCAGCCCTCGACAACTTAACCGGCAGAAAAAGATTTTTTTGAAAAAATCCCTAAGCCCCGGGGTCACAATTTCATCAAAAATCTGACTTTCGGCAATTCACTCAAAAATGGTGCCAAACGGTTGCAATTGCTCCCCTGAAAGGTTTGGCGTTCAAAAAAGAAGGCTTTCAATCACTGGAAAAGAAATCAACCCTCGACAACTTAACCGGCAGAAAAAGATTTTTTTGAAAAAATCCCTAAACCCCGGGGTCACAATTTCTTCAAAAATCTGACTTTCGGCAATTCACTCAAAAATGGTGCCAAACCTTTCCAAATGCTCCCCTGAGAGGGTTGGCGGTCGAAACCGAAGGCTTTTAATCACAGGAAAAGAAATCAGCCCTCGACAACTTAACCGGCAGAAAAAGATTTGTTGAAAAAATACCTAAGCCCCGGGGTCACAATTTCTTCAGAAAACTGACTTTCGGCAATTCACTCAAAAATGGTTCCAAACCTTTCCAAATGCTCCCCTGAGAGGTTTGGCGGTCGAAACCGAAGTCTTTTAATCACAGGAAAAGAAATCAGGCCTCGACAACTTAACCGGCAGAAAAATATTTTTTTGAAAAAATCCCTAAGCCCCGGGGTCACAATTTGTTCAAAAATCTGACTTTCGGCAAATCACTCAAAAATGGTGACAAAGGGTTGCAATTGCTCCCCTGAAAGGTTTGGCGGTCGAAACAGAAGGCTTTTTATCACAGGAATAGAAAGCAGCCCTCGACAACTTAACCGGCAGAAAAAGATTTTTTTGAAAAAATCCCTAAACCCCGGGGTCACAATTTCTTCAAAAATCTGACTTTCGGCAATTCACTCAAAACTGGTTCCAAACGGTTGCAATTGCTCCCCTGAAAGGTTTGTCGGTCAAAACAGAAGGCTTTCAATCACAGGAAAAGAAATCAGCCCTCAACAACTTAACCGGCAGAAAAATATTTTTTTGAAAAAATCCCTAAGCCCCGGGGTCACAATTTGTTCAAAAATCTGACTTTCGGCAATTCACTCAAAAATGGTGCCAAACGGTTGCAATTGTTTCCCTGAAAGGTTTGGCGTTCGAGAAAGAAGGCTTTCAATCACAGGAAAAGAAATCAGCCCTCGACAACTTAACCGGCAGAAAAATATTTTTTTAAAAAAATCCCTAAGCCCCGGGGTCACAATTTCATCAAAAGTCTGAGTTTCGGCAATTCACTCAAAAATGATTCCAAACAGTTGCAAATGCTCCTCTGAAAGTTTTAGCGGTCCAAACAGAAGGCTTTTTATCACAGGAATAGAAATCAGCCCTCGACAACTTAACCGGCAGAAAAAGATTTTTTTGAAAAAATCCCTAAGCCCTGGGGTCACAATTTCATCAAAAATCTGACTTTCGGCAATTCACTCAAAAATGATTCCAAACATTTCCAAATGCTCCTCTGAAAGTTTTAGCGGTCCAAACATAAGGCTTTTTATCACAGGAATAGAAATCAGCCCTCGACAACTTAACCGGCAGAAAAAGATTTTTTTGAAAAAATCCCTAAGCCCCGGGGTCACAATTTCATCAAAAATCTGACTGTCGGCAATTCACTCAAAAATGGTGCCAAACGGTTGCAATTGCTCCCCTGAAAGGTTTGGCGTTCAAAAAAGAAGGCTTTCAATCACAGGAAAAGAAATCAGCCCTCGACAACTTAACCGGCAGAAAAAGATTTTTTTGAAAAAATCCCTGAGCCCCGGGGTCACAATTTCTTCAAAAATCTGACTTTCGGCAATTCACTCAAAAATGATTCCAAACAGTTGCAAATGCTACTGTGAAAGTTTTAGCGGTCCAAACAGAAGGCTTTTTATCACAGGAATAGAAATCAGCCCTCGACAACTTAACCGGCAGAAAAAGATTTTTTTGAAAAAATCCCTAAGCTCCGGGGTCACAATTTCTTCAAAAATCTGACTTTCGGCAATTCACTCAAAAATGGTGACAAAGGGTTGCAATTGCTCCCCTGAAAGGTTTGGCGGTCGAAACAGAAGGCTTTTTATCACAGGAATAGAAATCAGCCCTCGACAACTTAACCGGCAGAAAAAGATTTTTTTGAAAAAATCCCTAAGCCCCGGGGTCACAATTTCTTCAAAAATCTGACTTTCGGCAATTCACTCAAAAATGGTGACAAAGGGTTGCAATTGCTCCCCTGAAAGGTTTGGCGGTCGAAACAGAAGGCTTTTTATCACAGGAATAGAAATCAGGCCTCCACAACTTAACCGGCGGAAAAAGATTTTTTTGAAAAAATCCCTAAGCCCCGGGGTCACAATTTCATCAAAAATCTGACTTTCGGCAATTCACTCAAAAATGGTGACAAAGGGTAGCAATTGCTCCCCTGAGAGGTTTGGCGGTCGAAACCGAAGGCTTTTAATCACAGGAAAAGAAATCAGGCCTCGACAACTTAACCGGCGGAAAAAGATTTTTTTGAAAAAATCCCTAAGCCCCGGGGTCACAATTTCTTCAAAAATCTGACTTTCGGCAATTCACTCAAAAATGGTTCCAAACGGTTGCAATTGCTCCCCTGAAAGGTTTGGCGGTCGAAACAGAAGGCTTTTTGTCACAGGAATAGAAATCAGCCCTTGACAACTTAACCGGCAGAAAAATATTTTTTTGAAAAAATCCCTAAGCCCCGGGGTCACAATTTCTTCAAAAATCTGACTTTCGGCAATTCACTCAAAAATGATTCCAAACAGCTGCAAATGCTCCTCTAAAAATTTTAGCGGTCCAAACAGAAGGCTTTTTATCACAGGAAGAGAAATCAGCCCTCGACAACTTAACCGGCAGAAAAATATTTTTTTGAAAAAATCCCTAAGCCCCGGGGTCACAATTTCTACAAAAATCTGACTTTCGGCAATTCACTCAAAAATGGTGACAAAGGGTTGCAATTGCTCCCCTGAAAGGTGTGGCGGTCGAAACAGAAGGCTTTTTATCACAGGAATAGAAATCAGCCCTCGACAACTTAACCGGCAGAAAAAGATTTTTTTGAAAAAATCCCTAAGCCCCGGGGTCACAATTTCTTCAAAAATCTGACTTTCGGCAATTCACTCAAAAATGGTGACAAAGGGTTGCAATTGCTCCCCTGAAAGGTTTGGCGGTCAAAACAGAAGGCTTTCAATCACAGGAAATCAGCCCTCGACAACTTAACCGGCAGAAAAAGATTTTTTTGAAAAAATCCCTAAGCTCCGGGGTCACAATTTCTTCAGAAAACTGACTTTCGGCAATTCACTCAAAAATGATTCCAAACAGCTGCAAATGCTCCTCTAAAAATTTTAGGGGTCCAAACAGAAGGCTTTTTATCACAGGAATAGAAATCAGCCCTCGACAACTTAACCGGCAGAAAAATATTTTTTTTAAAAAATCCCTAAGCTCCGGGGTCACAATTTCTTCAAAAAGCTGACTTTCGGCAATTCACTCAAAAATGGTGACAAAGGGTTGCAATTGCTCCCCTGAAAGGTTTGGCGGTCGAAACAGAAGGCTTTTTATCACAGGAATAGAAATCAGCCCTCGACAACTTAACCGGCAGAAAAAGATTTTTTTGAAAAAATCCCTAAGCCCCGGGGTCACAATTTCTTCAAAAATCTGACTTTCGGCAATTCACTCAAAAATGGTTCCAAACGGTTGCAATTGCTCCCCTGAGAGGTTTGGCGGTCGAAACCGAAGGCTTTTAATCACAGGAAAAGAAATCAGGCCTCCACAACTTAACCGGCGGAAAAAGATTTTTTTGAAAAAATCCCTAAGCCCCGGGGTCACAATTTCTTCAAAAATCTGACTTTCGGCAATTCACTCAAAAATGGTGACAAAGGGTTGCAATTGCTCCCCTGAAAGGTTTGGCGGTCGAAACAGAAGGCTTTTTGTCACAGGAATAGAAATCAGCCCTTGACAACTTAACCGGCAGAAAAATATTTTTTTGAAAAAATCCCTAAGCATCGGGGTCACAATTTCTTCAAAAATCTGACTTTCGGCAATTCACTCAAAAATGATTCCAAACAGCTGCAAATGCTCCTCTAAAAATTTTAGCGGTCCAAACAGAAGGCTTTTTATCACAGGAATAGAAATCAGCCCTCGACAACTTAACCGGCAGAAAATTTTTTTTTTAAAAAAATCCCTAAGCCCCGGGGTCACAATTTCTACAAAAAACTGACTTTCGGCAATTCACTCAAAAATGGTGACAAAGGGTTGCAATTGCTCCCCTGAAAGGTTTGGCGGTCGAAACAGAAGGCTTTTTATCACAGGAATAGAAATCAGCCCTCGACAACTTAACCGGCAGAAAAAGATTTTTTTGAAAAAATCCCTAAGCCCCCGGGTCACAATTTCTTCAGAAAACTGACTTTCGGCAATTCACTCAAAAATGGTGCCAAACCTTTCCAAATGCTCCCCTGAGAGGTTTGGCGGTCGAAACCGAAGGCTTTTAATCACAGGAAAAGAAATCGGGCCTCCACAACTTAACCGGCAGAAAAAGATTTTTTTGAAAAAATCCCTAAGCCCCGGGGTCACAATTTCATCAAAAATCTGACTTTCGGCAATTCACTCAAAAATGGTGCCAAACGGTTGCAATTGCTCCCCTGAAAGGTTTGGCGTTCAAAAAAGAAGGCTTTCAATCACAGGAAAAGAAATCAGCCCTCGACAACTTAACCGGCAGAAAAAGATTTTTTTGAAAAAATCCCTAAACCCCGGGGTCACAATTTCTTCAAAAATCTGACTTTCGGCAATTCACTCAAAAATGGTGCCAAACCTTTCCAAATGCTCCCCTGAGAGGTTTGGCGGTCGAAACCGAAGGCTTTTAATCACAGGAAAAGAAATCAGGCCTCCACAACTTAACCGGTGGAAAAAGATTTTTTTGAAAAAATCCCTAAGCCCCGGGGTCACAATTTCTTCAAAAATCTGACTTTCGGCAATTCACTCAAAAATGGTGACAAAGGGTTGCAATTGCTCCCCTGAAAGGTTTGGCGGTCGAAACAGAAGGCTTTTTGTCACAGGAATAGAAATCAGCCCTCGACAACTTAATCGGCAGAAAAATATTTTTTTGAAAAAATCCCTAAGCCCCGGGGTCACAATTTCTTCAAAAATCTGACTTTCGGCAATTCACTCAAAAATGATTCCAAACAGTTGCAAATGCTCCTGAGAAAGTTTTAGCGGTCCAAACAGAAGGCTTTTTATTACAGGAATAGAAATCAGCCCTCGACAACTTAACCGGCAGAAAAAGATTTTTTTGAAAAAATCCCTAAGCTCCGGGGTCACAATTTCTTCAAAAAGCTGACTTTCGGCAATTCACTCAAAAATGGTGACAAAGGGTTGCAATTGCTCCCCTGAAAGGTTTGGCGGTCGAAACAGAAGGCTTTTTATCACAGGAATAGAAATCAGCCCTCGACAACTTAACCGGCAGAAAAAGATTTTTTTGAAAAAATCCCTAAGCCCCGGGGTCACAATTTCTTCGAAAATCTGACTTTCGGCAATTCACTCAAAAATGGTGACAAAGGGTTGCAATTGCTCCCCTGAGAGGTTTGGCGGTCGAAACCGAAGGCTTTTAATCACAGGAAAAGAAATCAGGCCTCCACAACTTAACCGGCGGAAAAAGATTTTTTTGAAAAAATCCCTAAGCCCCGGGGTCACAATTTCTTCAAAAATCTGACTTTCGGCAATTCACTCAAAAATGGTGACAAAGGGTTGCAATTGCTCCCCTGAAAGGTTTGGCGGTCGAAACAGAAGGCTTTTTGTCACAGGAATAGAAATCAGCCCTTGACAACTTAACCGGCAGAAAAATATTTTTTTGAAAAAATCCCTAAGCCCCGGGGTCACAATTTCTTCAAAAATCTGACTTTCGGCAATTCACTCAAAAATGATTCCAAACAGCTGCAAATGCTCCTCTAAAAATTTTAGCGGTCCAAACAGAAGGCTTTTTATCACAGGAAGAGAAATCAGCCCTCGACAACTTAACCGGCAGAAAAATATTTTTTTGAAAAAATCCCTAAGCCCCGGGGTCACAATTTCTACAAAAATCTGACTTTCGGCAATTCACTCAAAAATGGTGACAAAGGGTTGCAATTGCTCCCCTGAAAGGTGTGGCGGTCGAAACAGAAGGCTTTTTATCACAGGAATAGAAATCAGCCCTCGACAACTTAACCGGCAGAAAAAGATTTTTTTGAAAAAATCCCTAAGCCCCGGGGTCACAATTTCTTCAAAAATCTGACTTTCGGCAATTCACTCAAAAATGGTGACAAAGGGTTGCAATTGCTCCCCTGAAAGGTTTGGCGGTCAAAACAGAAGGCTTTCAATCACAGGAAATCAGCCCTCGACAACTTAACCGGCAGAAAAAGATTTTTTTGAAAAAATCCCTAAGCCCCGGGGTCACAATTTCATCAAAAATCTGACTTTTGGCAATTCACTCAAAAATGGTGCCAAACGGTTGCAATTGCTCCCCTGAAAGGTTTGGCGTTCAAAAAAGAAGGCTTTCAATCACTGGAAAAGAAATCAGCCCTCGACAACTTAACCGGCAGAAAAAGATTTTTTTGAAAAAATCCCTAAACCCCGGGGTCACAATTTCTTCAAAAATCTGACTTTCGGCAATTCACTCAAAAATGGTGCCAAACCTTTCCAAATGCTCCCCTGAGAGGTTTGGCGGTCGAAACCGAAGGCTTTTAATCACAGGAAAAGAAATCAGCCCTCGACAACTTAACCGGCAGAAAAAGATTTCTTGAAAAAATACCTAAGCCCCGGGGTCACAATTTCTTCAGAAAACTGACTTTCGGCAATTCACTCAAAAATGGTTCCAAACCTTTCCAAATGCTCCCCTGAGAGGTTTGGCGGTCGAAACCGAAGGCTTTTAATCACAGGAAAAGAAATCAGGCCTCCACAACTTAACCGGCAGAAAAAGTTTTTTTTGAAAAAATCCCTAAGCCCCGGGGTCACAATTTCTTCAAAAATCTGACTTTCGGCAATTCACTCAAAAATGGTGACAAAGGGTTGCAATTGCTCCCCTGAAAGGTTTGTCGGTCAAAACAGAAGGCTTTCAATCACAGGAAAAGAAATCAGCCCTCGACAACTTAACCGGCAGAAAAATATTTTTTTGAAAAAATCCCTAAGCCCCGGGGTCACAATTTGTTCAAAAATCTGACTTTCGGCAAATCACTCAAAAATGGTGACAAAGGGTTGCAATTGCTCCCCTGAAAGGTTTGGCGGTCGAAACAGAAGGCTTTTTATCACAGGAATAGAAAGCAGCCCTCGACAACTTAACCGGCAGAAAAAGATTTTTTTGAAAAAATCCCTAAGCCCCGGGGTCACAATTTCTTCAGAAAACTGACTTTCGGCAATTCACTCAAAAATGGTGACAAACCTTTGCAAATGCTCCCCTGAGAGGTTTGGCGGTCGAAACCGAAGGCTTTTAATCACAGGAAAAGAAATCAGGCCTCCACAACTTAACCGGCAGAAAAAGATTTTTTTGAAAAAATCCCTAAGCCCCGGGGTCACAATTTCTTCAAAAATCTGACTTTCGGCAATTCACTCAAAAATGGTGCCAAACGGTTGCAATTGCTCCCCTGAAAGGTTTGGCGATCGAAACAGAAGGCTTTTTATCACTGGAATAGAAATCAGCCCTCGACAACTTAACCGGCAGAAAAAGATTTTTTTGAAAAAATCCCTAAGCCCCGGGGTCACAATTTCTTCAGAAAACTGACTTTCGGCAATTCACTCAAAAATGGTGCCAAAGCTTTCCAAATGCTCCCCTGAGAGGTTTGGCGGTCGAAACCGAAGGCTTTTAATCACAGGAAAAGAAATCAGCCCTCCACAACTTAACCGGCAGAAAAAGATTTTTTTGAAAAAATCCCTAACCCCCGGGGTCACAATTTCTTCAAAAATCTGACTTTCGGCAATTCACTCAAAACTGGTTCCAAACGGTTGCAATTGCTCCCCTGAAAGGTTTGTCGGTCAAAACAGAAGGCTTTCGATCACAGGAAAAGAAATCAGCCCTCAACAACTTAACCGGCAGAAAACTATTTTTTTTTAAAAATCCCTAAGCCCCGGGGTCACAATTTGTTCAAAAATCTGACTTTCGGCAATTCACTCAAAAATGGTGCCAAACGGTTGCAATTGTTCCCCTGAAAGGTTTGGCGTTCGAGAAAGAAGGCTTTCAATCACAGGAAAAGAAATCAGCCCTCGACAACTTAACCAGCAGAAAAATATTTTTTTAAAAAAATCCCTAAGCCCCGGGGTCACAATTTCATCAAAAGTCTGAGTTTCGGCAATTAACTCAAAAATGATTCCAAACAGTTGCAAATGCTCCTCTGAAAGTTTTAGCGGTCCAAACAGAAGGCTTTTTATCACAGGAATAGAAATCAGCCCTCGACAACTTAACCGGCAGAAAAAGATTTTTTTGAAAAAATCCCTAAGCCCTGGGGTCACAATTTCATCAAAAATCTGACTTTCGGCAATTCACTCAAAAATGATTCCAAACAGTTGCAAATGCTCCTCTGAAAGTTTTAGCGGTCCAAACATAAGGCTTTTTATCACAGGAATAGAAATCAGCCCTCGACAACTTAACCGGCAGAAAAAGAATTTTTTGAAAAAATCCCTAAGCCCCGGGGTCACAATTTCATCAAAAATCTGACTGTCGGCAATTCACTCAAAAATGGTGCCAAACGGTTGCAATTGCTCCCCTGAAAGGTTTGGCGTTCAAAAAAGAAGGCTTTCAATCACAGGAAAAGAAATCAGCCCTCGACAACTTAACCGGCAGAAAAAGATTTTTTTGAAAAAATCCCTGAGCCCCGGGGTCACAATTTCTTCAAAAATCTGACTTTCGGCAATTCACTCAAAAATGATTCCAAACAGTTGCAAATGCTACTGTGAAAGTTTTAGCGGTCCAAACAGAAGGCTTTTTATCACAGGAATAGAAATCAGCCCTCGACAACTTAACCGGCAGAAAAAGATTTTTTTGAAAAAATCCCTAAGCTCCGGGGTCACAATTTCTTCAAAAATCTGACTTTCGGCAATTCACTCAAAAATGGTGACAAAGGGTTGCAATTGCTCCCCTGAAAGGTTTGGCGGTCGAAACAGAAGGCTTTTTATCACAGGAATAGAAATCAGCCCTCGACAACTTAACCGGCAGAAAAAGATTTTTTTGAAAAAATCCCTAAGCCCCGGGGTCACAATTTCTTCAAAAATCTGACTTTCGGCAATTCACTCAAAAATGGTGACAAAGGGTTGCAATTGCTCCCCTGAGAGGTTTGGCGGTCGAAACCGAAGGCTTTTATTCACAGGAAAAGAAATCAGGCCTCCACAACTTAACCGGCGGAAAAAGATTTTTTTGAAAAAAGCCCTAAGCCCCGGGGTCACAATTTCTTCAAAAATCTGACTTTCGGCAATTCACTCAAAAATGGTGACAAAGGGTTGCAATTGCTCCCCTGAAAGGTTTGGCGGTCGAAACAGAAGGCTTTTTGTCACAGGAATAGAAATCAGCCCTCGACAACTTAACCGGCAGAAAAATATTTTTTTGAAAAAATCCCTAAGCCCCGGGGTCACAATTTCTTCAAAAATCTGACTTTCGGCAATTCACTCAAAAATGGTGCCAAACGGTTGCAATTGCTCCCCTGAAAGGTTTGGCGTTCAAAAAAGAAGGCTTTCAATCACAGGAAAAGAAATCAGCCCTCGACAACTTAACCGGCAGAAAAAGATTTTTTTGAAAAAATCCCTAAGCCCCGGGGTCACAATTTCTTCAAAAATCTGACTTTCGGCAATTCACTCAAAAATGATTCCAAACAGTTGCAAATGCTCCTGTGAAAGTTTTAGCGGTCCAAACAGAAGGCTTTTTATCACAGGAATAGAAATCAGCCCTCGACAACTTAACCGGCAGAAAAAGATTTTTTTGAAAAAATCCCTAAGCTCCGGGGTCACAATTTCTTCAAAAATCTGACTTTCGGCAATTCACTCAAAAATGGTGACAAAGGGTTGCAATTGCTCCCCTGAAAGGTTTGGCGGTCGAAACAGAAGGCTTTTTATCACAGGAATAGAAATCAGCCCTCGACAACTTAACCGGCAGAAAAATTTTTTTTGAAAAAATCCCTAAGCCCCGGGGTCACAATTTCTTCAAAAATCTGACTTTCGGCAATTCACTCAAAAATGGTGACAAAGGGTTGCAATTGCTCCCCTGAGAGGTTTGGCGGTCGAAACCGAAGGCTTTTAATCACAGGAAAAGAAATCAGGCCTCCACAACTTAACCGGCGGAAAAAGATTTTTTTGAAAAAATCCCTAAGCCCCGGGGTCACAATTTCTTCAAAAATCTGACTTTCGGCAATTCACTCAAAAATGGTGACAAAGGGTTTCAATTGCTCCCCTGAAAGGTTTGGCGGTCGAAACAGAAGGCTTTTTGTCACAGGAATAGAAATCAGCCCTTGACAACTTAACCGGCAGAAAAATATTTTTTTGAAAAAATCCCTAAGCCCCGGGGTCACAATTTCTTCAAAAATCTGACTTTCGGCAATTCACTCAAAAATGATTCCAAACAGCTGCAAATGCTCCTCTAAAAATTTTAGCGGTCCAAACAGAAGGCTTTTTATCACAGGAATAGAAATCAGCCCTCGACAACTTAACCGGCAGAAAAATATTTTTTTGAAAAAATCCCTAAGCCCCGGGGTCACAATTTCTTCAAAAATCTGACTTTCGGCAATTCACTCAAAAATGGTGCCAAACGGTTGCAATTGCTCCCCTGAAAGGTTTGGCGTTCAAAAAAGAAGGCTTTCAATCACAGGAAAAGAAATCAGCCCTCGACAACTTAACCGGCAGAAAAAGATTTTTTTGAAAAAATCCCTAAGCCCCGGGGTCACAATTTCTTCAAAAATCTGACTTTCGGCAATTCACTCAAAAATGATTCCAAACAGTTGCAAATGCTCCTGTGAAAGTTTTAGCGGTCCAAACAGAAGGCTTTTTATCACAGGAATAGAAATCAGCCCTCGACAACTTAACCGGCAGAAAAAGATTTTTTTGAAAAAATCCCTAAGCTCCGGGGTCACAATTTCTTCAAAAATCTGACTTTCGGCAATTCACTCAAAAATGGTGACAAAGGGTTGCAATTGCTCCCCTGAAAGGTTTGGCGGTCGAAACAGAAGGCTTTTTATCACAGGAATAGAAATCAGCCCTCGACAACTTAACCGGCAGAAAAAGATTTTTTTGAAAAAATCCCTAAGCCCCGGGGTCACAATTTCTTCAAAAATCTGACTTTCGGCAATTCACTCAAAAATGGTGACAAAGGGTTGCAATTGCTCCCCTGAGAGGTTTGGCGGTCGAAACCGAAGGCTTTTAATCACAGGAAAAGAAATCAGGCCTCCACAACTTAATCGGCGGAAAAAGATTTTTTTGAAAAAATCCCTAAGCCCCGGGGTCACAATTTCTTCAAAAATCTGACTTTCGGCAATTCACTCAAAAATGGTGACAAAGGGTTTCAATTGCTCCCCTGAAAGGTTTGGTGGTCGAAACAGAAGGCTTTTTGTCACAGGAATAGAAATCAGCCCTTGACAACTTAACTGGCAGAAAAAGATTTTTTTGAAAAAATCCCTAAGCCCCGGGGTCACAATTTCTTCAAAAATCTGACTTTCGGCAATTCACTCAAAAATGGTGACAAAGGGTTGCAATTGCTCCCCTGAGAGGTTTGGCGGTCGAAACCGAAGGCTTTTAATCACAGGAAAAGAAATCAGGCCTCCACAACTTAACCGGCGGAAAAAGATTTTTTTGAAAAAATCCCTAAGCCCCGGGGTCACAATTTCTTCAAAAATCTGACTTTCGGCAATTCAATCAAAAATGATTCCAAACAGCTGCAAATGCTCCTCTAAAAATTTTAGCGGTCCAAACAGAAGGCTTTTTATCACAGGAATAGAAATCAGCCCTCGACAACTTAACCGGCAGAAAAATATTTTTTTGAAAAAATCCCTAAGCCCCGGGGTCACAATTTCTTCAAAAATCTGACTTTCGGCAATTCACTCAAAAATGATTCCAAACAGTTGCAAATGCTCCTGTGAAAGTTTTAGCGGTCCAAACAGAAGGCTTTTTATCACAGGAATAGAAATCAGCCCTCGACAACTTAACCGGCAGAAAAAGATTTTTTTGAAAAAATCCCTAAGCCCCGGGGTCACAATTTCTTCAGAAAACTGACTTTCGGCAATTCACTCAAAAATGGTGCCAAAGCTTTCCAAATGCTCCCCTGAGAGGTTTGGCGGTCGAAACCGAAGGCTTTTAATCACAGGAAAAGAAATCAGCCCTCCACAACTTAACCGGCAGAAAAAGATTTTTTTGAAAAAATCCCTAACCCCCGGGGTCACAATTTCTTCAAAAATCTGACTTTCGGCAATTCACTCAAAACTGGTTCCAAACGGTTGCAATTGCTCCCCTGAAAGGTTTGTCGGTCAAAACAGAAGGCTTTCAATCACAGGAAAAGAAATCAGCCCTCAACAACTTAACCGGCAGAAAAATATTTTTTTGAAAAAATCCCTAAGCCCCGGGGTCACAATTTGTTCAAAAATCTGACTTTCGGCAATTCACTCAAAAATGGTGCCAAACGGTTGCAATTGTTCCCCTGAAAGGTTTGGCGTTCGAGAAAGAAGGCTTTCAATCACAGGAAAAGAAATCAGCCCTCGACAACTTAACCGGCAGAAAAATATTTTTTTAAAAAAATCCCTAAGCCCCGGGGTCACAATTTCATCAAAAGTCTGAGTTTCGGCAATTCACTCAAAAATGATTCCAAACAGTTGCAAATGCTCCTCTGAAAGTTTTAGCGGTCCAAACAGAAGGCTTTTTATCACAGGAATAGAAATCAGCCCTCGACAACTTAACCGGCAGAAAAAGATTTTTTTGAAAAAATCCCTAAGCCCTGGGGTCACAATTTCATCAAAAATCTGACTTTCGGCAATTCACTCAAAAATGATTCCAAACAGTTGCAAATGCTCCTCTGAAAGTTTTAGCGGTCCAAACATAAGGCTTTTTATCACAGGAATAGAAATCAGCCCTCGACAACTTAACCGGCAGAAAAAGATTTTTTTGAAAAAATCCCTAAGCCCCGGGGTCACAATTTCATCAAAAATCTGACTGTCGGCAATTCACTCAAAAATGGTGCCAAACGGTTGCAATTGCTCCCCTGAAAGGTTTGGCGTTCAAAAAAGAAGGCTTTCAATCACAGGAAAAGAAATCAGCCCTCGACAACTTAACCGGCAGAAAAAGATTTTTTTGAAAAAATCCCTGAGCCCCGGGGTCACAATTTCTTCAAAAATCTGACTTTCGGCAATTCACTCAAAAATGATTTCAAACAGTTGCAAATGCTACTGTGAAAGTTTTAGCGGTCCAAACAGAAGGCTTTTTATCACAGGAATAGAAATCAGCCCTCGACAACTTAACCGGCAGAAAAATATTTTTTTGAAAAAATCCCTAAGCCCCGGGGTCACAATTTCTTCAAAAATCTGACTTTCGGCAATTCACTCAAAAATGGTGCCAAACGGTTGCAATTGCTCCCCTGAAAGGTTTGGCGTTCAAAAAAGAAGGCTTTCAATCACAGGAAAAGAAATCAGCCCTCGACAACTTAACCGGCAGAAAAAGATTTTTTTGAAAAAATCCCTAAGCCCCGGGGTCACAATTTCTTCAAAAATCTGACTTTCGGCAATTCACTCAAAAATGATTCCAAACAGTTGCAAATGCTCCTGTGAAAGTTTTAGCGGTCCAAACAGAAGGCTTTTTATCACAGGAATAGAAATCAGCCCTCGACAACTTAACCGGCAGAAAAAGATTTTTTTGAAAAAATCCCTAAGCTCCGGGGTCACAATTTCTTCAAAAATCTGAATTTCGGCAATTCACTCAAAAATGGTGACAAAGGGTTGCAATTGCTCCCCTGAAAGGTTTGGCGGTCGAAACAGAAGGCTTTTTATCACAGGAATAGAAATCAGCCCTCGACAACTTAACCGGCAGAAAAAGATTTTTTTGAAAAAATCCCTAAGCCCCGGGGTCACAATTTCTTCAAAAATCTGACTTTCGGCAATTCACTCAAAAATGGTGACAAAGGGTTGCAATTGCTCCCCTGAGAGGTTTGGCGGTCGAAACCGAAGGCTTTTAATCACAGGAAAAGAAATCAGGCCTCCACAACTTAACCGGCGGAAAAAGATTTTTTTGAAAAAATCCCTAAGCCCCGGGGTCACAATTTCTTCAAAAATCTGACTTTCGGCAATTCACTCAAAAATGGTGACAAAGGGTTTCAATTGCTCCCCTGAAAGGTTTGGCGGTCGAAACAGAAGGCTTTTTGTCACAGGAATAGAAATCAGCCCTTGACAACTTAACCGGCAGAAAAATATTTTTTTGAAAAAATCCCTAAGCCCCGGGGTCACAATTTCTTCAAAAATCTGACTTTCGGCAATTCACTCAAAAATGATTCCAAACAGCTGCAAATGCTCCTCTAAAAATTTTAGCGGTCCAAACAGAAGGCTTTTTATCACAGGAATAGAAATCAGCCCTCGACAACTTAACCGGCAGAAAAATATTTTTTTGAAAAAATCCCTAAGCCCCGGGGTCACAATTTCTTCAAAAATCTGACTTTCGGCAATTCACTCAAAAATGATTCCAAACAGTTGCAAATGCTCCTGTGAAAGTTTTAGCGGTCCAAACAGAAGGCTTTTTATCACAGGAATAGAAATCAGCCCTCGACAACTTAACCGGCAGAAAAAGATTTTTTTGAAAAAATCCCTAAGCCCCGGGGTCACAATTTCTTCAGAAAACTGACTTTCGGCAATTCACTCAAAAATGGTGCCAAAGCTTTCCAAATGCTCCCCTGAGAGGTTTGGCGGTCGAAACCGAAGGCTTTTAATCACAGGAAAAGAAATCAGCCCTCGACAACTTAACCGGCAGAAAAAGATTTTTTTGAAAAAATCCCTAACCCCCGGGGTCACAATTTCTTCAAAAATCTGACTTTCGGCAATTCACTCAAAAATGGTGCCAAACGGTTGCAATTGTTCCCCTGAAAGGTTTGGCGTTCGAGAAAGAAGGCTTTCAATCACAGGAAAAGAAATCAGCCCTCGACAACTTAACCGGCAGAAAAATATTTTTTTAAAAAAATCCCTAAGCCCCGGGTTCAAAATTTCATCAAAAGTCTGAGTTTCGGCAATTCACTCAAAAATGATTCCAAACAGTTGCAAATGCTCCTCTGAAAGTTTTAGCGGTCCAAACAGAAGCCTTTTTATCACAGGAATAGAAATCAGCTCTCGACAACTTAACCGGCAGAAAAAGATTTTTTTGAAAAAATCCCTAAGCCCTGGGGTCACAATTTCATCAAAAATCTGACTTTCGGCAATTCACTCAAAAATGATTCCAAACAGTTGCAAATGCTCCTCTGAAAGTTTTAGCGGTCCAAACATAAGGCTTTTTATCACAGGAATAGAAATCAGCCCTCGACAACTTAACCGGCAGAAAAAGATTTTTTTGAAAAAATCCCTAAGCCCCGGGGTCACAATTTCATCAAAAATCTGACTGTCGGCAATTCACTCAAAAATGGTGCCAAACGGTTGCAATTGCTCCCCTGAAAGGTTTGGCGTTCAAAAAAGAAGGCTTTCAATCACAGGAAAAGAAATCAGCCCTCAACAACTTAACCGGCAGAAAAAGATTTTTTTGAAAAAATCCCTGAGCCCCAGGGTCACAATTTCTTCAAAAATCTGACTTTCGGCAATTCACTCAAAAATGATTCCAAACAGTTGCAAATGCTACTGTGAAAGTTTTAGCGGTCCAAACAGAAGGCTTTTTATCACAGGAATAGAAATCAGCCCTCGACAACTTAACCGGCAGAAAAAGATTTTTTTGAAAAAATCCCTAAGCTCCGGGGTCACAATTTCTTCAAAAATCTGACTTTCGGCAATTCACTCAAAAATGGTGACAAAGGGTTGCAATTGCTCCCCTGAAAGGTTTGGCGGTCGAAACAGAAGGCTTTTTATCACAGGAATAGAAATCAGGCCTCCACAACTTAACCGGCAGAAAAAGATTTTTTTGAAAAAATCCCTAAGCCCCGGGGTCACAATTTCTTCAAAAATCTGACTTTCGGCAATTCACTCAAAAATGGTGACAAAGGGTTGCAATTGCTCCCCTGAGAGGTTTGGCGGTCGAAACCGAAGGCTTTTAATCACAGGAAAAGAAATCAGGCCTCCACAACTTAACCGGCGGAAAAAGATTTTTTTGAAAAAAGCCCTAAGCCCCGGGGTCACAATTTCTTCAAAAATCTGACTTTCGGCAATTCACTCAAAAATGGTGACAAAGGGTTGCAATTGCTCCCCTGAAAGGTTTGGCGGTCGAAACAGAAGGCTTTTTGTCACAGGAATAGAAATCAGCCCTCGACAACTTAACCGGCAGAAAAATATTTTTTTGAAAAAATCCCTAAGCCCCGGGGTCACAATTTCTTCAAAAATCTGACTTTCGGCAATTCACTCAAAAATGGTGCCAAACGGTTGCAATTGCTCCGCTGAAAGGTTTGGCGTTCAAAAAAGAAGGCTTTCAATCACAGGAAAAGAAATCAGCCCTCGACAACTTAACCGGCAGAAAAAGATTTTTTTGAAAAAATCCCTAAGCCCCGGGGTCACAATTTCTTCAAAAATCTGACTTTCGGCAATTCACTCAAAAATGGTGCCAAACGGTTGCAATTGCTCCCCTGAAAGGTTTGGCGTTCAAAAAAGAAGGCTTTCAATCACAGGAAAAGAAATCAACCCTCGACAACTTAACCGGCAGAAAAAGATTTTTTTGAAAAAATCCCTAAGCCCCGGGGTCACAATTTCTTCAAAAATCTGACTTTCGGCAATTCACTCAAAAATGATTCCAAACAGTTGCAAATGCTCCTGTGAAAGTTTTAGCGGTCCAAACAGAAGGCTTTTTATCACAGGAATAGAAATCAGCCCTCGACAACTTAACCGGCAGAAAAAGATTTTTTTGAAAAAATCCCTAAGCCCCGGGGTCACAATTTCTTCAAAAATCTGACTTTCGGCAATTCACTCAAAAATGGTGACAAAGGGTTGCAATTGCTCCCCTGAAAGGTTTGGCGGTCGAAACAGAAGGCTTTTTGTCACAGGAATAGAAATCAGCCCTCGACAACTTAACCGGCAGAAAAATATTTTTTTGAAAAAATCCCTAAGCCCCGGGGTCACAATTTCTTCAAAAATCTGACTTTCGGCAATTCACTCAAAAATGGTGACAAAGGGTTTCAATTGCTCCCCTGAAAGGTTTGGCGGTCGAAACAGAAGGCTTTTTGTCACAGGAATAGAAATCAGCCCTTGACAACTTAACCGGCAGAAAAATATTTTTTTGAAAAAATCCCTAAGCCCCGGGGTCACAATTTCTTCAAAAATCTGACTTTCGGCAATTCACTCAAAAATGGTGCCAAACGGTTGCAATTGCTCCCCTGAAAGGTTTGGCGTTCAAAAAAGAAGGCTTTCAATCACAGGAAAAGAAATCAGCCCTCGACAACTTAACCGGCAGAAAAAGATTTTTTTGAAAAAATCCCTAAACCCCGGGGTCACAATTTCTTCAAAAATCTGACTTTCGGCAATTCACTCAAAAATGGTGCCAAACCTTTCCAAATGCTCCCCTGAGAGGTTTGGCGGTCGAAACCGAAGGGTTTTAATCACAGGAAAAGAAATCAGCCCTCCACAACTTAACCGGCAGAAAAAGATTTTTTTGAAAAAATCCCTAAGCCCCGGGGTCACAATTTCATCAAAAATCTGACTTTAGGCAATTCACTCAGAAATGGTGCCAAACGGTTGCAATTGCTCCCCTGAAAGGTTTGGCGGTCGAAACAGAAGGCTTTCAATCACAGGAAAAGAAATCAGCCCTCGACAACTTAACCGGCAGAAAAATATTTTTTTAAAAAAATCCCTAAGCCCCGGGGTCACAATTTCTTCAAAAATCTGAGTTTCGGCAATTCACTCAAAAATGATTCCAAACAGTTGCAAATGCTGCTCTGAAAGTTTTAGCGGTCCAAACAGAAGGCTTTTTATCACAGGAATAGAAATCAGCCCTCGACAACTTAACCGGCAGAAAAAGATTTTTTTGAAAAAATCCCTAAGCCCCGGGGTCACAATTTCATCAAAAATCTGACTTTCGGCAATTCACTCAAAAATGGTGCCAAACGGTTGCAATTGCTCCCCTGAAAGGTTTGGCGATCGAAACAGAAGGCTTTTTATCACAGGAATAGAAATCAGCCCTCGACAACTTAACCGGCAGAAAAAGATTTTTTTGAAAAAATCCCTAAGCCCCGGGGTCACAATTTCTTCAGAAAACTGACTTTCGGCAATTCACTCAAAAATGGTGCCAAACCTTTCCAAATGCTCCCCTGAGAGGTTTGGCGGTCGAAACCGAAGGCTTTTAATCACAGGAAAAGAAATCAGGCCTCCACAACTTAACCGGCAGAAAAAGATTTTTTTGAAAAAATCCCTAAGCCCCGGGGTCACAATTTCTTCAAAAATCTGACTTTCGGCAATTCACTCAAAAATGGTTCCAAACGGTTGCAATTGCTCCCCTGAAAGGTTTGGCGATCGAAACAGAAGGCTTTTTATCACAGGAATAGAAATCAGCCCTCGACAACTTAACCGGCAGAAAAAGATTTTTTTGAAAAAATCCCTAAGCCCCGGGGTCACAATTTCTTCAGAAAACTGACTTTCGGCAATTCACTCAAAAATGGTGCCAAACCTTTCCAAATGCTCCCCTGAGAGGTTTGGCGGTCGAAACCGAAGGCTTTTAATCACAGGAAAAGAAATCAGGCCTCCACAACTTAACCGGCAGAAAAAGATCTTTTTGAAAAAATCCCTAAGCACAGGGGTCACAATTTCTTCAAAAATCTGACTTTCGGCAATTCACTCAAAAATGGTGACAAAGGGTTGCAATTGCTCCCCTGAAAGGTTTGGCGGTCGAAACAGAAGGCTTTTTGTCACAGGAATAGAAATCAGCCCTCGACAACTTAACCGGCAGAAAAATATTTTTTTGAAAAAATCCCTAAGCCCCGGGGTCACAATTTCTTCAAAAATCTGACTTTCGGCAATTCACTCAAAAATGGTGACAAAGGGTTTCAATTGCTCCCCTGAAAGGTTTGGCGGTCGAAACAGAAGGCTTTTTGTCACAGGAATAGAAATCAGCCCTTGACAACTTAACCGGCAGAAAAATATTTTTTTGAAAAAATCCCTAAGCCCCGGGGTCACAATTTCTTCAAAAATCTGACTTTCGGCAATTCACTCAAAAATGATTCCAAACAGCTGCAAATGGTCCTCTAAAAATTTTAGCGGTCCAAACAGAAGGCTTTTTATCACAGGAATAGAAATCAGCCCTCGACAACTTAACCGGCAGAAAAATATTTTTTTGAAAAAATCCCTAAGCCCCGGGGTCACAATTTCTACAAAAAACTGACTTTCGGCAATTCACTCAAAAATGGTGACAAAGGGTTGCAATTGCTCCCCTGAAAGGTTTGGCGGTCGAAACCGAAGGCTTTTAATCACAGGAAAAGAAATCGGGCCTCCACAACTTAACCGGCAGAAAAAGATTTTTTTGAAAAAATCCCTAAGCCCCGGGGTCACAATTTCTTCAAAAATCTGACTTTCGGCAATTCACTCAAAAATGGTGCCAAACGGTTGCAATTGCTCCCCTGAAAGGTTTGGCGTTCAAAAAAGAAGGCTTTCAATCACAGGAAAAGAAATCAGCCCTCGACAACTTAACCGGCAGAAAAAGATTTTTTTGAAAAAATCCCTAAACCCCGGGGTCACAATTTCTTCAAAAATCTGACTTTCGGCAATTCACTCAAAAATGGTGCCAAACCTTTCCAAATGCTCCCCTGAGAGGTTTGGCGGTCGAAACCGAAGGGTTTTAATCACAGGAAAAGAAATCAGCCCTCCACAACTTAACCGGCAGAAAAAGATTTTTTTGAAAAAATCCCTAAGCCCCGGGGTCACAATTTCATCAAAAATCTGACTTTAGGCAATTCACTCAGAAATGGTGCCAAACGGTTGCAATTGCTCCCCTGAAAGGTTTGGCGGTCGAAACAGAAGGCTTTCAATCACAGGAAAAGAAATCAGCCCTCGACAACTTAACCGGCAGAAAAATATTTTTTTAAAAAAATCCCTAAGCCCCGGGGTCACAATTTCTTCAAAAATCTGAGTTTCGGCAATTCACTCAAAAATGATTCCAAACAGTTGCAAATGCTGCTCTGAAAGTTTTAGCGGTCCAAACAGAAGGCTTTTTATCACAGGAATAGAAATCAGCCCTCGACAACTTAACCGGCAGAAAAAGATTTTTTTGAAAAAATCCCTAAGCCCCGGGGTCACAATTTCATCAAAAATCTGACTTTCGGCAATTCACTCAAAAATGGTGCCAAACGGTTGCAATTGCTCCCCTGAAAGGTTTGGCGATCGAAACAGAAGGCTTTTTATCACAGGAATAGAAATCAGCCCTCGACAACTTAACCGGCAGAAAAAGATTTTTTTGAAAAAATCCCTAAGCCCCGGGGTCACAATTTCTTCAGAAAACTGACTTTCGGCAATTCACTCAAAAATGGTGCCAAACCTTTCCAAATGCTCCCCTGAGAGGTTTGGCGGTCGAAACCGAAGGCTTTTAATCACAGGAAAAGAAATCAGGCCTCCACAACTTAACCGGCAGAAAAAGATTTTTTTGAAAAAATCCCTAAGCCCCGGGGTCACAATTTCTTCAAAAATCTGACTTTCGGCAATTCACTCAAAAATGGTTCCAAACGGTTGCAATTGCTCCCCTGAAAGGTTTGGCGATCGAAACAGAAGGCTTTTTATCACAGGAATAGAAATCAGCCCTCGACAACTTAACCGGCAGAAAAAGATTTTTTTGAAA
Organism: Podarcis gaigeae; assembly: GCF_964106915.1. Classification (NCBI taxonomy): domain Eukaryota; kingdom Metazoa; phylum Chordata; class Lepidosauria; order Squamata; family Lacertidae; genus Podarcis; species Podarcis gaigeae. The sequence goes on along the minus strand of NW_028153441.1, from coordinate 167,850 downwards.
AAATCCCTAAGCCCCGGGGTCACAATTTCTTCAGAAAACTGACTTTCGGCAATTCACTCAAAAATGGTGCCAAACCTTTCCAAATGCTCCCCTGAGAGGTTTGGCGGTCGAAACCGAAGGCTTTTAATCACAGGAAAAGAAATCAGGCCTCCACAACTTAACCGGCAGAAAAAGATTTTTTTGAAAAAATCCCTAAGCACAGGGGTCACAATTTCTTTAAAAATCTGACTTTCGGCAATTCACTCAAAAATGGTGACAAAGGGTTGCAATTGCTCCCCTGAAAGGTTTGGCGGTCGAAACAGAAGGCTTTTTACCACAGGAATAGAAATCAGCCCTCGACAACTTAACCGGCAGAAAAATATTTTTTTGAAAAAATCCCTAAGCCCCAGGGTCACAATTTCTTCAAAAATCTGAGTTTCGGCAATTCACTCAAAATGATTCCAAACAGTTGCAAATGCTCCTCTTAAAGTTTTAGCGGTCCAAACAGAAGGCTTTTTATGACAGGAATAGAAATTAGCCCTCGACAACTTAACCGGCAGAAAAAGATTTTTTTGAAAAAATCCCTAAGCCCCGGAGTCACAATTTCATCAAAAATCTGACTTTCGGCAATTCACTCAAAAATGGTGCCAAACGGTTGCAATTGCTCCCCTGAAAGGTTTGGCGTTCGAAAAAGAAGGCTTTCAATCACAGGAAAAGAAATCAGCCCTCGACAACTTAACCGGCAGAAAAAGATTTTTTTGAAAAAATCCCTAAGCTCCGGGGTCACAATTTCATCAAAAATCTGAGTTTCGGCAACTCACTCAAAAATGATTCCAAACAGTTGCAAATGCTCCTCTGAAAGTTTTAGCGGTCCAAACAGAAGGCTTTTTATCACAGGAATAGAAATCAGCCCTCGACAACTTAACCGGCAGAAAAAGATTTTTTTGAAAAAATCCCTAAGCCCTGGGGTCACAATTTCATCAAAAATCTGACTTTTGGCAATTCACTCAAAAATGATTCCAAACAGTTGCAAATGCTCCTCTTAAAGTTTTAGCGGTCCAAACAGAAGGCTTTTTATGACAGGAATAGAAATTAGCCCTCGACAACTTAACCGGCAGAAAAAGATTTTTTTGAAAAAATCCCTAAGCCCCGGGGTCACAATTTCATCAAAAATCTTACTTTCGGCAATTCACTCAAAAATGATTCCAAACAGTTGCAAATGCTCCTCTGAAAGTTTTAGCGGTCCAAACAGAAGGCTTTTTATCACAGGAATAGAAATCAGCCCTCGACAACTTAACCGGCAGAAAAAGATTTTTTTGAAAAAATCCCTAAGCCCCGGGGTCACAATTTCATCAAAAATCTGACTGTCGGCAATTCACTCAAAAATGGTGACAAAGGGTTTCAATTGCTCCCCTGAAAGGTTTGGCGGTCGAAACAGAAGGCTTTTTGTCACAGGAATAGAAATCAGCCCTTGACAACTTAACCGGCAGAAAAATATTTTTTTGAAAAAATCCCTAAGCCCCGGGGTCACAATTTCTTCAAAAATCTGACTTTCGGCAATTCACTCAAAAATGATTCCAAACAGCTGCAAATGGTCCTCTAAAAATTTTAGCGGTCCAAACAGAAGGCTTTTTATCACAGGAATAGAAATCAGCCCTCGACAACTTAACCGGCAGAAAAATATTTTTTTGAAAAAATCCCTAAGCCCCGGGGTCACAATTTCTACAAAAAACTGACTTTCGGCAATTCACTCAAAAATGGTGACAAAGGGTTGCAATTGCTCCCCTGAAAGGTTTGGCGGTCGAAACCGAAGGCTTTTAATCACAGGAAAAGAAATCGGGCCTCCACAACTTAACCGGCAGAAAAAGATTTTTTTGAAAAAATCCCTAAGCCCCGGGGTCACAATTTCTTCAAAAATCTGACTTTCGGCAATTCACTCAAAAATGGTGCCAAACGGTTGCAATTGCTCCCCTGAAAGGTTTGGCGTTCAAAAAAGAAGGCTTTCAATCACAGGAAAAGAAATCAGCCCTCGACAACTTAACCGGCAGAAAAAGATTTTTTTGAAAAAATCCCTAAACCCCGGGGTCACAATTTCTTCAAAAATCTGACTTTCGGCAATTCACTCAAAAATGGTGCCAAACCTTTCCAAATGCTCCCCTGAGAGGTTTGGCGGTCGAAACCGAAGGGTTTTAATCACAGGAAAAGAAATCAGCCCTCCACAACTTAACCGGCAGAAAAAGATTTTTTTGAAAAAATCCCTAAGCCCCGGGGTCACAATTTCATCAAAAATCTGACTTTAGGCAATTCACTCAGAAATGGTGCCAAACGGTTGCAATTGCTCCCCTGAAAGGTTTGGCGGTCGAAACAGAAGGCTTTCAATCACAGGAAAAGAAATCAGCCCTCGACAACTTAACCGGCAGAAAAATATTTTTTTAAAAAAATCCCTAAGCCCCGGGGTCACAATTTCTTCAAAAATCTGAGTTTCGGCAATTCACTCAAAAATGATTCCAAACAGTTGCAAATGCTGCTCTGAAAGTTTTAGCGGTCCAAACAGAAGGCTTTTTATCACAGGAATAGAAATCAGCCCTCGACAACTTAACCGGCAGAAAAAGATTTTTTTGAAAAAATCCCTAAGCCCCGGGGTCACAATTTCATCAAAAATCTGACTTTCGGCAATTCACTCAAAAATGGTGCCAAACGGTTGCAATTGCTCCCCTGAAAGGTTTGGCGATCGAAACAGAAGGCTTTTTATCACAGGAATAGAAATCAGCCCTCGACAACTTAACCGGCAGAAAAAGATTTTTTTGAAAAAATCCCTAAGCCCCGGGGTCACAATTTCTTCAGAAAACTGACTTTCGGCAATTCACTCAAAAATGGTGCCAAACCTTTCCAAATGCTCCCCTGAGAGGTTTGGCGGTCGAAACCGAAGGCTTTTAATCACAGGAAAAGAAATCAGGCCTCCACAACTTAACCGGCAGAAAAAGATTTTTTTGAAAAAATCCCTAAGCACAGGGGTCACAATTTCTTTAAAAATCTGACTTTCGGCAATTCACTCAAAAATGGTGACAAAGGGTTGCAATTGCTCCCCTGAAAGGTTTGGCGGTCGAAACAGAAGGCTTTTTACCACAGGAATAGAAATCAGCCCTCGACAACTTAACCGGCAGAAAAATATTTTTTTGAAAAAATCCCTAAGCCCCAGGGTCACAATTTCTTCAAAAATCTGAGTTTCGGCAATTCACTCAAAATGATTCCAAACAGTTGCAAATGCTCCTCTTAAAGTTTTAGCGGTCCAAACAGAAGGCTTTTTATGACAGGAATAGAAATTAGCCCTCGACAACTTAACCGGCAGAAAAAGATTTTTTTGAAAAAATCCCTAAGCCCCGGAGTCACAATTTCATCAAAAATCTGACTTTCGGCAATTCACTCAAAAATGGTGCCAAACGGTTGCAATTGCTCCCCTGAAAGGTTTGGCGTTCGAAAAAGAAGGCTTTCAATCACAGGAAAAGAAATCAGCCCTCGACAACTTAACCGGCAGAAAAAGATTTTTTTGAAAAAATCCCTAAGCTCCGGGGTCACAATTTCATCAAAAATCTGAGTTTCGGCAACTCACTCAAAAATGATTCCAAACAGTTGCAAATGCTCCTCTGAAAGTTTTAGCGGTCCAAACAGAAGGCTTTTTATCACAGGAATAGAAATCAGCCCTCGACAACTTAACCGGCAGAAAAAGATTTTTTTGAAAAAATCCCTAAGCCCTGGGGTCACAATTTCATCAAAAATCTGACTTTTGGCAATTCACTCAAAAATGATTCCAAACAGTTGCAAATGCTCCTCTTAAAGTTTTAGCGGTCCAAACAGAAGGCTTTTTATGACAGGAATAGAAATTAGCCCTCGACAACTTAACCGGCAGAAAAAGATTTTTTTGAAAAAATCCCTAAGCCCCGGGGTCACAATTTCATCAAAAATCTTACTTTCGGCAATTCACTCAAAAATGATTCCAAACAGTTGCAAATGCTCCTCTGAAAGTTTTAGCGGTCCAAACAGAAGGCTTTTTATCACAGGAATAGAAATCAGCCCTCGACAACTTAACCGGCAGAAAAAGATTTTTTTGAAAAAATCCCTAAGCCCCGGGGTCACAATTTCATCAAAAATCTGACTGTCGGCAATTCACTCAAAAATGGTGCCAAACGGTTGCAATTGCTCCCCTGAAAGGTTTGGCGTTCAAAAAAGAAGGCTTTCAATCACAGGAAAAGAAATCAGCCCTCGACAACTTAACCGGCAGAAAAAGATTTTTTTGAAAAAATCCCTAAGCCCCGGGGTCACAATTTCTTCAAAAATCTGACTTTCGGCAATTCACTCAAAAATGATTCCAAACAGTTGCAAATGCTACTGTGAAAGTTTTAGCGGTCCAAACAGAAGGCTTTTTATCACAGGAATAGAAATCAGCCCTCGACAACTTAACCGGCAGAAAAAGATTTTTTTGAAAAAATCCCTAAGCTCCGGGTTCACAATTTCTTCAAAAATCTGACTTTTGGCAATTCACTCAAAAATGGTGACAAAGGGTTGCAATTGCTCCCCTGAAAGGTTTGGCGGTCGAAACAGAAGACTTTTTATCACAGGAATAGAAATCAGCCCTCGACAACTTAACCGGCAGAAAAAGATTTTTTTGAAAAAATCCCTAAGCCCCGGGGTCACAATTTCTTCAAAAATCTGACTGTCGGCAATTCACTCAAAAATGGTGCCAAACGGTTGCAATAGCTCCCCTGAAAGGTTTGGCGTTCAAAAAAGAAGGCTTTCAATCACAGGAAAAGAAATCAGCCCTCGACAACTTAACCGGCAGAAAAAGATTTTTTTGAAAAAATCCCTAAGCCCCGGGGTCACAATTTCATCAAAAATCTGACTTTCGGCAATTCACTCAAAAATGATTCCAAACAGTTGCAAATGCTCCTCTGAAAGTTTTAGCGGTCCAAACAGAAGGCTTTTTATCACAGGAATAGAAATCAGCCCTCGACAACTTAACTGGCAGAAAAAGATTTTTTTGAAAAAATCCCTAAGCCCCGGAGTCACAATTTCATCAAAAATCTGACTTTCGGCAATTCACTCAAAAATGGTGCCAAACGGTTGCAATTGCTCCCCTGAAAGGTTTGGCGTTCGAAAAAGAAGGCTTTCAATCACAGGAAAAGAAATCAGCCCTCGACAACTTAACCGGCAGAAAAAGATTTTTTTGAAAAAATCCCTAAGCTCCGGGGTCACAATTTCATCAAAAATCTGAGTTTCGGCAACTCACTCAAAAATGATTCCAAACAGTTGCAAATGCTCCTCTGAAAGTTTTAGCGGTCCAAACAGAAGGCTTTTTATCACAGGAATAGAAATCAGCCCTCGACAACTTAACCGGCAGAAAAAGATTTTTTTGAAAAAATCCCTAAGCCCCGGGGTCACAATTTCATCAAAAATCTTACTTTCGGCAATTCACTCAAAAATGATTCCAAACAGTTGCAAATGCTCCTCTGAAAGTTTTAGCGGTCCAAACAGAAGGCTTTTTATCACAGGAATAGAAATCAGCCCTCGACAACTTAACCGGCAGAAAAAGATTTTTTTGAAAAAATCCCTAAGCCCCGGGGTCACAATTTCATCAAAAATCTGACTGTCGGCAATTCACTCAAAAATGGTGCCAAACGGTTGCAATTGCTCCCCTGAAAGGTTTGGCGTTCAAAAAAGAAGGCTTTCAATCACAGGAAAAGAAATCAGCCCTCGACAACTTAACCGGCAGAAAAAGATTTTTTTGAAAAAATCCCTAAGCCCCGGGGTCACAATTTCTTCAAAAATCTGACTTTCGGCAATTCACTCAAAAATGATTCCAAACAGTTGCAAATGCTACTGTGAAAGTTTTAGCGGTCCAAACAGAAGGCTTTTTATCACAGGAATAGAAATCAGCCCTCGACAACTTAACCGGCAGAAAAAGATTTTTTTGAAAAAATCCCTAAGCTCCGGGTTCACAATTTCTTCAAAAATCTGACTTTCGGCAATTCACTCAAAAATGGTGACAAAGGGTTGCAATTGCTCCCCTGAAAGGTTTGGCGGTCGAAACAGAAGACTTTTTATCACAGGAATAGAAATCAGCCCTCGACAACTTAACCGGCAGAAAAAGATTTTTTTGAAAAAATCCCTAAGCCCCGGGGTCACAATTTCTTCAAAAATCTGACTGTCGGCAATTCACTCAAAAATGGTGCCAAACGGTTGCAATTGCTCCCCTGAAAGGTTTGGCGTTCAAAAAAGAAGGCTTTCAATCACAGGAAAAGAAATCAGCCCTCGACAACTTAACCGGCAGAAAAAGATTTTTTTGAAAAAATCCCTAAGCCCCGGGGTCACAATTTCTTCAAAAATCTGACTTTCGGCAATTCACTCAAAAATGATTCCAAACAGTTGCAAATGCTCCTCTGAAAGTTTTAGCGGTCCAAACAGAAGGCTTTTTATCACAGGAATAGAAATCAGCCCTCGACAACTTAACCGGCAGAAAAAGATTTTTTTGAAAAAATCCCTAAGCTCCGGGTTCACAATTTCTTCAAAAATCTGACTTTCGGCAATTCACTCAAAAATGGTGACAAAGGGTTGCAATTGCTCCCCTGAAAGGTTTGGCGGTCGAAACAGAAGACTTTTTATCACAGGAATAGAAATCAGCCCTCGACAACTTAACCGGCAGAAAAAGATTTTTTTGAAAAAATCCCTAAGCCCCGGGGTCACAATTTCTTCAAAAATCTGACTGTCGGCAATTCACTCAAAAATGGTGCCAAACGGTTGCAATAGCTCCCCTGAAAGGTTTGGCGTTCAAAAAAGAATGCTTTCAATCACAGGAAAAGAAATCAGCCCTCGACAACTTAACCGGCAGAAAAAGATTTTTTTGAAAAAATCCCTAAGCCCCGGGGTCACAATTTCATCAAAAATCTGACTTTCGGCAATTCACTCAAAAATGATTCCAAACAGTTGCAAATGCTCCTCTGAAAGTTTTAGCGGTCCAAACAGAAGGCTTTTTATCACAGGAATAGAAATCAGCCCTCGACAACTTAACTGGCAGAAAAAAATTTTTTTAAAAAATCCCTAAGCCCCGGGGTCACAATTTCATCAAAAATCTGACTGTCGGCAATTCACTCAAAAATGGTGCCAAACGGTTGCAATTGCTCCCCTGAAAGGTTTGGCGTTCAAAAAAGAAGGCTTTCAATCACAGGAAAAGAAATCAGCCCTCGACAACTTAACCGGCAGAAAAAGATTTTTTTGAAAAAATCCCTAAGCCCCGGGGTCACAATTTCTTCAAAAATCTGACTTTCGGCAATTCACTCAAAAATGATTCCAAACAGTTGCAAATGCTACTGTGAAAGTTTTAGCGGTCCAAACAGAAGGCTTTTTATCACAGGAATAGAAATCAGCCCTCGACAACTTAACCGGCAGAAAAAGATTTTTTTGAAAAAATCCCTAAGCTCCGGGTTCACAATTTCTTCAAAAATCTGACTTTCGGCAATTCACTCAAAAATGGTGACAAAGGGTTGCAATTGCTCCCCTGAAAGGTTTGGCGGTCGAAACAGAAGGCTTTTTATCACAGGAATAGAAATCAGCCCTCGACAACTTAACCGGCAGAAAAAGATTTTTTTGAAAAAATCCCTAAGCCCCGGGGTCACAATTTCTTCAAAAATCTGACTTTCGGCAATTCACTCAAACATGGTGACAAAGGGTTGCAATTGCTCCCCTGAGAGGTTTGGCGGTCGAAACCGAAGGCTTTTAATCACAGGAAAAGAAATCAGGCCTCCACAACTTAACCGGCAGAAAAAGATTTTTTTGAAAAAATCCCTAAGCCCCGGGGTCACAATTTCTTCAAAAATCTGACTTTCGGCAATTCACTCAAAAATGGTGACAAAGGGTTGCAATTGCTCCCCTGAAAGGTTTGGCGGTCGAAACAGAAGGCTTTTTGTCACAGGAATAGAAATCAGCCCTCGACAACTTAACCGGCAGAAAAATATTTTTTTGAAAAAATCCCTAAGCCCCGGGGTCACAATTTCTTCAAAAATCTGACTTTCGGCAATTCACTCAAAAATGGTGCCAAACGGTTGCAATTGCTCCCCTGAAAGGTTTGGCGTTCAAAAAAGAAGGCTTTTAATCACAGGAAAAGAAATCAGGCCTCCACAACTTAACCGGCAGAAAAAGATTTTTTTGAAAAAATCCCTAAGCCCCGGGGTCACAATTTCTTCAAAAATCTGACTTTCGGCAATTCACTCAAAAATGATTCCAAACAGTTGCAAATGCTCCTGTGAAAGTTTTAGCGGTCCAAACAGAAGGCTTTTTATCACAGGAATAGAAATCAGCCCTCGCCAACTTAACCGGCAGAAAAAGATTTTTTTGAAAAAATCCCTAAGCTCCGGGGTCACAATTTCTTCAAAAATCTGACTTTCGGCAATTCACTCAAAAATGGTGACAAAGGGTTGCAATTGCTCCCCTGAAAGGTTTGGCGGTCGAAACAGAAGGCTTTTTATCACAGGAATAGAAATCAGCCCTCGACAACTTAACCGGCAGAAAAAGATTTTTTTGAAAAAATCCCTAAGCCCCGGGGTCACAATTTCTTCAAAAATCTGACTTTCGGCAATTCACTCAAAAATGGTGACAAAGGGTTGCAATTGCTCCCCTGAGAGGTTTGGCGGTCGAAACCGAAGGCTTTTAATCACAGGAAAAGAAATCAGGCCTCCACAACTTAACCGGCGGAAAAAGATTTTTTTGAAAAAATCCTTAAGCCCCGGGGTCACAATTTCTTCAGAAAACTGACTTTCGGCAATTCACTCAAAAATGGTGACAAAGGGTTGCAATTGCTCCCCTGAAAGGTTTGGCTGTCGAAACAGAAGGCTTTTTGTCACAGGAATAGAAATCAGCCCTTGACAACTTAACCGGCAGAAAAATATTTTTTTGAAAAAATCCCTAAGCCCCGGGGTCACAATTTCTTCAAAAATCTGACTTTCGGCAATTCACTCAAAAATGATTCCAAACAGCTGCAAATGCTCCTCTAAAAATTTTAGCGGTCCAAACAGAAGGCTTTTTATCACAGGAATAGAAATCAGCCCTCGACAACTTAACCGGCAGAAAAATATTTTTTTGAAAAAATCCCTAAGCCCCGGGGTCACAATTTCTACAAAAATCTGACTTTCGGCAATTCACTCAAAAATGGTGACAAAGGGTTGCAATTGCTCCCCTGAAAGGTTTGGCGGTCGAAACAGAAGGCTTTTTATCACAGGAATAGAAATCAGCCCTCGACAACTTAACCGGCAGAAAAAGATTTTTTTGAAAAAATCCCTAAGCCCCGGGGTCACAATTTCTTCAAAAATCTGACTTTCGGCAATTCACTCAAAAATGGTGCCAAACCTTTCCAAATGCTCCCCTGAGAGGTTTGGCGGTCGAAACCGAAGGCTTTTAATCACAGGAAAAGAAATCAGCCCTCCACAACTTAACCGGCAGAAAAAGATTTTTTTGAAAAAATCCCTAAGCCCCGGGGTCACAATTTCATCAAAAATCTGACTTTAGGCAATTCACTCAAAAATGGTGCCAAACGGTTGCAATTGCTCCCCTGAAAGGTTTGGCGGTCGAAACAGAAGGCTTTCAATCACAGGAAAAGAAATCAGCCCTCGACAACTTAACCGGCAGAAAAATATTTTTTTAAAAAAATCCCTAAGCCCCGGGGTCACAATTTCTTCAAAAATCTGAGTTTCGGCAATTCACTCAAAAATGATTCCAAACAGTTGCAAATGCTCCTGTGAAAGTTTTAGCGGTCCAAACAGAAGGCTTTTTATCACAGGAATAGAAATCAGCCCTCGACAACTTAACCGGCAGAAAAAGATTTTTTTGAAAAAATCCCTAAGCTCCGGGGTCACAATTTCTTCAAAAATCTGACTTTCGGCAATTCACTCAAAAATGGTGACAAAGGGTTGCAATTGCTCCCCTGAAAGGTTTGGCGGTCGAAACAGAAGGCTTTTTATCACAGGAATAGAAATCAGCCCTCGACAACTTAACCGGCAGAAAAAGATTTTTTTGAAAAAATCCCTAAGCCCCGGGGTCACAATTTTTTCAAAAATCTGACTTTCGGCAATTCACTCAAAAATGGTGACAAAGGGTTGCAATTGCTCCCCTGAAAGGTTTGGCGGTCGAAACAGAAGACTTTTTATCACAGGAATAGAAATCAGCCCTCGACAACTTAACCGGCAGAAAAAGATTTTTTTGAAAAAATCCCTAAGCCCCGGGGTCACAATTTCTTCAAAAATCTGACTGTCGGCAATTCACTCAAAAATGGTGCCAAACGGTTGCAATAGCTCCCCTGAAAGGTTTGGCGTTCAAAAAAGAATGCTTTCAATCACAGGAAAAGAAATCAGCCCTCGACAACTTAACCGGCAGAAAAAGATTTTTTTGAAAAAATCCCTAAGCCCCGGGGTCACAATTTCATCAAAAATCTGACTTTCGGCAATTCACTCAAAAATGATTCCAAACAGTTGCAAATGCTCCTCTGAAAGTTTTAGCGGTCCAAACAGAAGGCTTTTTATCACAGGAATAGAAATCAGCCCTCGACAACTTAACTGGCAGAAAAAGATTTTTTTGAAAAAATCCCTAAGCCCCGGGGTCACAATTTCATCAAAAATCTGACTGTCGGCAATTCACTCAAAAATGGTGCCAAACGGTTGCAATTGCTCCCCTGAAAGGTTTGGCGTTCAAAAAAGAAGGCTTTCAATCACAGGAAAAGAAATCAGCCCTCGACAACTTAACCGGCAGAAAAAGATTTTTTTGAAAAAATCCCTAAGCCCCGGGGTCACAATTTCTTCAAAAATCTGACTTTCGGCAATTCACTCAAAAATGATTCCAAACAGTTGCAAATGCTACTGTGAAAGTTTTAGCGGTCCAAACAGAAGGCTTTTTATCACAGGAATAGAAATCAGCCCTCGACAACTTAACCGGCAGAAAAAGATTTTTTTGAAAAAATCCCTAAGCTCCGGGTTCACAATTTCTTCAAAAATCTGACTTTCGGCAATTCACTCAAAAATGGTGACAAAGGGTTGCAATTGCTCCCCTGAAAGGTTTGGCGGTCGAAACAGAAGGCTTTTTATCACAGGAATAGAAATCAGCCCTCGACAACTTAACCGGCAGAAAAAGATTTTTTTGAAAAAATCCCTAAGCCCCGGGGTCACAATTTCTTCAAAAATCTGACTTTCGGCAATTCACTCAAACATGGTGACAAAGGGTTGCAATTGCTCCCCTGAGAGGTTTGGCGGTCGAAACCGAAGGCTTTTAATCACAGGAAAAGAAATCAGGCCTCCACAACTTAACCGGCAGAAAAAGATTTTTTTGAAAAAATCCCTAAGCCCCGGGGTCACAATTTCTTCAAAAATCTGACTTTCGGCAATTCACTCAAAAATGGTGACAAAGGGTTGCAATTGCTCCCCTGAAAGGTTTGGCGGTCGAAACAGAAGGCTTTTTGTCACAGGAATAGAAATCAGCCCTCGACAACTTAACCGGCAGAAAAATATTTTTTTGAAAAAATCCCTAAGCCCCGGGGTCACAATTTCTTCAAAAATCTGACTTTCGGCAATTCACTCAAAAATGGTGCCAAACGGTTGCAATTGCTCCCCTGAAAGGTTTGGCGTTCAAAAAAGAAGGCTTTTAATCACAGGAAAAGAAATCAGGCCTCCACAACTTAACCGGCAGAAAAAGATTTTTTTGAAAAAATCCCTAAGCCCCGGGGTCACAATTTCTTCAAAAATCTGACTTTCGGCAATTCACTCAAAAATGATTCCAAACAGTTGCAAATGCTCCTGTGAAAGTTTTAGCGGTCCAAACAGAAGGCTTTTTATCACAGGAATAGAAATCAGCCCTCGCCAACTTAACCGGCAGAAAAAGATTTTTTTGAAAAAATCCCTAAGCTCCGGGGTCACAATTTCTTCAAAAATCTGACTTTCGGCAATTCACTCAAAAATGGTGACAAAGGGTTGCAATTGCTCCCCTGAAAGGTTTGGCGGTCGAAACAGAAGGCTTTTTATCACAGGAATAGAAATCAGCCCTCGACAACTTAACCGGCAGAAAAAGATTTTTTTGAAAAAATCCCTAAGCCCCGGGGTCACAATTTCTTCAAAAATCTGACTTTCGGCAATTCACTCAAAAAAGGTGACAAAGGGTTGCAATTGCTCCCCTGAGAGGTTTGGCGGTCGAAACCGAAGGCTTTTAATCACAGGAAAAGAAATCAGGCCTCCACAACTTAACCGGCGGAAAAAGATTTTTTTGAAAAAATCCTTAAGCCCCGGGGTCACAATTTCTTCAGAAAACTGACTTTCGGCAATTCACTCAAAAATGGTGACAAAGGGTTGCAATTGCTCCCCTGAAAGGTTTGGCTGTCGAAACAGAAGGCTTTTTGTCACAGGAATAGAAATCAGCCCTTGACAACTTAACCGGCAGAAAAATATTTTTTTGAAAAAATCCCTAAGCCCCGGGGTCACAATTTCTTCAAAAATCTGACTTTCGGCAATTCACTCAAAAATGATTCCAAACAGCTGCAAATGCTCCTCTAAAAATTTTAGCGGTCCAAACAGAAGGCTTTTTATCACAGGAATAGAAATCAGCCCTCGACAACTTAACCGGCAGAAAAATATTTTTTTGAAAAAATCCCTAAGCCCCGGGGTCACAATTTCTACAAAAATCTGACTTTCGGCAATTCACTCAAAAATGGTGACAAAGGGTTGCAATTGCTCCCCTGAAAGGTTTGGCGGTCGAAACAGAAGGCTTTTTATCACAGGAATAGAAATCAGCCCTCGACAACTTAACCGGCAGAAAAAGATTTTTTTGAAAAAATCCCTAAGCCCCGGGGTCACAATTTCTTCAAAAATCTGACTTTCGGCAATTCACTCAAAAATGGTGCCAAACCTTTCCAAATGCTCCCCTGAGAGGTTTGGCGGTCGAAACCGAAGGCTTTTAATCACAGGAAAAGAAATCAGCCCTCCACAACTTAACCGGCAGAAAAAGATTTTTTTGAAAAAATCCCTAAGCCCCGGGGTCACAATTTCATCAAAAATCTGACTTTAGGCAATTCACTCAAAAATGGTGCCAAACGGTTGCAATTGCTCCCCTGAAAGGTTTGGCGGTCGAAACAGAAGGCTTTCAATCACAGGAAAAGAAATCAGCCCTCGACAACTTAACCGGCAGAAAAATATTTTTTTAAAAAAATCCCTAAGCCCCGGGGTCACAATTTCTTCAAAAATCTGAGTTTCGGCAATTCACTCAAAAATGATTCCAAACAGTTGCAAATGCTCCTGTGAAAGTTTTAGCGGTCCAAACAGAAGGCTTTTTATCACAGGAATAGAAATCAGCCCTCGACAACTTAACCGGCAGAAAAAGATTTTTTTGAAAAAATCCCTAAGCTCCGGGGTCACAATTTCTTCAAAAATCTGACTTTCGGCAATTCACTCAAAAATGGTGACAAAGGGTTGCAATTGCTCCCCTGAAAGGTTTGGCGGTCGAAACAGAAGGCTTTTTATCACAGGAATAGAAATCAGCCCTCGACAACTTAACCGGCAGAAAAAGATTTTTTTGAAAAAATCCCTAAGCCCCGGGGTCACAATTTTTTCAAAAATCTGACTTTCGGCAATTCACTCAAAAATGGTGACAAAGGGTTGCAATTGCTCCCCTGAGAGGTTTGGCGGTCGAAACCGAAGGCTTTTAATCACAGGAAAAGAAATCAGGCCTCCACAACTTAACCGGCGGACAAAGATTTTTTTGAAAAAATCCCTAAGCCCCGGGGTCACAATTTCTTCAAAAATCTGACTTTCGGCAATTCACTCAAAAATGGTGACAAAGGGTTGCAATTGCTCCCCTGAAAGGTTTGGCGGTCGAAACAGAAGGCTTTTTGTCACAGGAATAGAAATCAGCCCTTGACAACTTAAACGGCAGAAAAATATTTTTTTGAAAAAATCCCTAAGCCCCGGGGTCACAATTTCTTCAAAAATCTGACTTTCGGCAATTCACTCAAAAATGATTCCAAACAGCTGCAAATGCTCCTCTAAAAATTTTAGCGGTCCAAACAGAAGGCTTTTTATCACAGGAATAGAAATCAGCCCTCGACAACTTAACCGGCAGAAAAATATTTTTTTGAAAAAATCCCTAAGCCCCGGGGTCACAATTTCTACAAAAATCTGACTTTCGGCAATTCACTCAAAAATGGTGACAAAGGGTTGCAATTGCTCCCCTGAAAGGTTTGGCGGTCGAAACAGAAGGCTTTTTATCACAGGAATAGAAATCAGCCCTCGACAACTTAACCGGCAGAAAAAGATTTTTTTGAAAAAATCCCTAAACCCCGGGGTCACAATTTCTTCAAAAATCTGACTTTCGGCAATTCACTCAAAAATGGTGCCAAACCTTTCCAAATGCTCCCCTGAGAGGTTTGGCGGTCGAAACCGAAGGCTTTTAATCACAGGAAAAGAAATCAGCCCTCCACAACTTAACCGGCAGAAAAAGATTTTTTTGAAAAAATCCCTAAGCCCCGGGGTCACAATTTCATCAAAAATCTGACTTTAGGCAATTCACTCAAAAATGGTGCCAAACGGTTGCAATTGCTCCCCTGAAAGGTTTGGCGGTCGAAACAGAAGGCTTTCAATCACAGGAAAAGAAATCAGCCCTCGACAACTTAACCGGCAGAAAAATATTTTTTTAAAAAAATCCCTAAGCCCCGGGGTCACAATTTCTTCAAAAATCTGAGTTTCGGCAATTCACTCAAAAATGATTCCAAACAGTTGCAAATGCTCCTGTGAAAGTTTTAGCGGTCCAAACAGAAGGCTTTTTATCACAGGAATAGAAATCAGCCCTCGACAACTTAACCGGCAGAAAAAGATTTTTTTGAAAAAATCCCTAAGCTCCGGGGTCACAATTTCTTCAAAAATCTGACTTTCGGCAATTCACTCAAAAATTGTGACAAAGGGTTGCAATTGCTCCCCTGAAAGGTTTGGCGGTCGAAACAGAAGGCTTTTTATCACAGGAATAGAAATCAGCCCTCGACAACTTAACCGGCAGAAAAATATTTTTTTTAAAAAAATCCCTAAGCCCCGGGGTCACAATTTCTTCAAAAATCTGAGTTTCGGCAATTCACTCAAAAATGATTCCAAACAGCTGCAAATGCTCCTCTAAAAATTTTAGCGGTCCAAACAGAAGGCTTTTTATCACAGGAATAGAAATCAGCCCTCGACAACTTAACCGGCAGAAAAATATTTTTTTGAAAAAATCCCTAAGCCCCGGGGTCACAATTTCTACAAAAATCTGACTTTCGGCAATTCACTCAAAAATGGTGCCAAACCTTTCCAAATGCTCCCCTGAGAGGTTTGGCGGTCGAAACCGAAGGCATTTAATCACAGGAAAAGAAATCAGCCCTCCACAACTTAACCGGCAGAAAAAGATTTTTTTGAAAAAATCCCTAAGCCCCGGGGTCACAATTTCATCAAAAATCTGACTTTAGGCAATTCACTCAAAAATGGTGCCAAACGGTTGCAATTGCTCCCCTGAAAGGTTTGGCGGTCGAAACAGAAGGCTTTCAATCACAGGAAAAGAAATCAGCCCTCGACAACTTAACCGGCAGAAAAATATTTTTTTAAAAAAATCCCTAAGCCCCGGGGTCACAATTTCTTCAAAAATCTGAGTTTCGGCAATTCACTCAAAAATGATTCCAAACAGCTGCAAATGCTCCTCTAAAAATTTTAGCGGTCCAAACAGAAGGCTTTTTATCACAGGAATAGAAATCAGCCCTCGACAACTTAACCGGCAGAAAAATATTTTTTTGAAAAAATCCCTAAGCCCCGGGGTCACAATTTCTACAAAAATCTGACTTTCGGCAATTCACTCAAAAATGGTGACAAAGGGTTGCAATTGCTCCCCTGAAAGGTTTGGCGGTCCAAACAGAAGGCTTTTTATCACAGGAATAGAAATCAGCCCTCGACAACTTAACCGGCAGAAAAAGATTTTTTTGAAAAAATCCCTAAGCCCCGGGGTCACAATTTCTTCAAAAATCTGAGTTTCGGCAATTCACTCAAAAATGATTCCAAACAGTTGCAAATGCTGCTCTGAAAGTTTTAGCGGTCCAAACAGAAGGCTTTTTATCACAGGAATAGAAATCAGCCCTCGACAACTTAACCGGCAGAAAAAGATTTTTTTGAAAAAATCCCTAAGCCCCGGGGTCACAATTTCATCAAAAATCTGACTTTCGGCAATTCACTCAAAAATGGTGCCAAACGGTTGCAATTGCTCCCCTGAAAGGTTTGGCGTTCAAAAAAGAAGGCTTTTTATCACAGGAAAAGAAATCAGCCCTCGACAACTTAACTGGCAGAAAAAGATTTTTTTGAAAAAATCCCTAAGCCCTGGGGTCACAATTTCTTCAAAAATCTGACTTTCGGCAATTCACTCAAAAATGATTCCAAACCTTTCCAAATGCTCCTGTGAAAGTTTTAGCGGTCCAAACAGAAGGCTTTTTATCACAGGAATAGAAATCAGCCCTCGACAACTTAACCGGCAGAAAAAGATTTTTTTGAAAAAATCCCTAAGCTCCGGGGTCACAATTTCTTCAAAAATCTGACTTTCGGCAATTCACTCAAAAATGGTGACAAAGGGTTGCAATTGCTCCCCTGAAAGGTTTGGCGGTCGAAACAGAAGGCTTTTTATCACAGGAATAGAAATCAGCCCTCGACAACTTAACCGGCAGAAAAAGATTTTTTTGAAAAAATCCCTAAGCCCCGGGGTCACAATTTTTTCAAAAATCTGACTTTCGGCAATTCACTCAAAAATGGTGACAAAGGGTTGCAATTGCTCCCCTGAAAGGTTTGGCGGTCGAAACAGAAGACTTTTTATCACAGGAATAGAAATCAGCCCTCGACAACTTAACCGGCAGAAAAAGATTTTTTTGAAAAAATCCCTAAGCCCCGGGGTCACAATTTCTTCAAAAATCTGACTGTCGGCAATTCACTCAAAAATGGTGCCAAACGGTTGCAATAGCTCCCCTGAAAGGTTTGGCGTTCAAAAAAGAATGCTTTCAATCACAGGAAAAGAAATCAGCCCTCGACAACTTAACCGGCAGAAAAAGATTTTTTTGAAAAAATCCCTAAGCCCCGGGGTCACAATTTCATCAAAAATCTGACTTTCGGCAATTCACTCAAAAATGATTCCAAACAGTTGCAAATGCTCCTCTGAAAGTTTTAGCGGTCCAAACAGAAGGCTTTTTATCACAGGAATAGAAATCAGCCCTCGACAACTTAACTGGCAGAAAAAGATTTTTTTGAAAAAATCCCTAAGCCCCGGGGTCACAATTTCATCAAAAATCTGACTGTCGGCAATTCACTCAAAAATGGTGCCAAACGGTTGCAATTGCTCCCCTGAAAGGTTTGGCGTTCAAAAAAGAAGGCTTTCAATCACAGGAAAAGAAATCAGCCCTCGACAACTTAACCGGCAGAAAAAGATTTTTTTGAAAAAATCCCTAAGCCCCGGGGTCACAATTTC
Organism: Podarcis gaigeae; assembly: GCF_964106915.1. Classification (NCBI taxonomy): domain Eukaryota; kingdom Metazoa; phylum Chordata; class Lepidosauria; order Squamata; family Lacertidae; genus Podarcis; species Podarcis gaigeae. Next base: position 150,339 of record NW_028153441.1, on the reverse strand, counting down.
TTCAAAAATCTGACTTTCGGCAATTCACTCAAAAATGATTCCAAACAGTTGCAAATGCTACTGTGAAAGTTTTAGCGGTCCAAACAGAAGGCTTTTTATCACAGGAATAGAAATCAGCCCTCGACAACTTAACCGGCAGAAAAAGATTTTTTTGAAAAAATCCCTAAGCTCCGGGTTCACAATTTCTTCAAAAATCTGACTTTCGGCAATTCACTCAAAAATGGTGACAAAGGGTTGCAATTGCTCCCCTGAAAGGTTTGGCGGTCGAAACAGAAGGCTTTTTATCACAGGAATAGAAATCAGCCCTCGACAACTTAACCGGCAGAAAAAGATTTTTTTGAAAAAATCCCTAAGCCCCGGGGTCACAATTTCTTCAAAAATCTGACTTTCGGCAATTCACTCAAACATGGTGACAAAGGGTTGCAATTGCTCCCCTGAGAGGTTTGGCGGTCGAAACCGAAGGCTTTTAATCACAGGAAAAGAAATCAGGCCTCCACAACTTAACCGGCAGAAAAAGATTTTTTTGAAAAAATCCCTAAGCCCCGGGGTCACAATTTCTTCAAAAATCTGACTTTCGGCAATTCACTCAAAAATGGTGACAAAGGGTTGCAATTGCTCCCCTGAAAGGTTTGGCGGTCGAAACAGAAGGCTTTTTGTCACAGGAATAGAAATCAGCCCTCGACAACTTAACCGGTAGAAAAATATTTTTTTGAAAAAATCCCTAAGCCCCGGGGTCACAATTTCTTCAAAAATCTGACTTTCGGCAATTCACTCAAAAATGGTGCCAAACGGTTGCAATTGCTCCCCTGAAAGGTTTGGCGTTCAAAAAAGAAGGCTTTTAATCACAGGAAAAGAAATCAGGCCTCCACAACTTAACCGGCAGAAAAAGATTTTTTTGAAAAAATCCCTAAGCCCCGGGGTCACAATTTCTTCAAAAATCTGACTTTCGGCAATTCACTCAAAAATGATTCCAAACAGTTGCAAATGCTCCTGTGAAAGTTTTAGCGGTCCAAACAGAAGGCTTTTTATCACAGGAATAGAAATCAGCCCTCGCCAACTTAACCGGCAGAAAAAGATTTTTTTGAAAAAATCCCTAAGCTCCGGGGTCACAATTTCTTCAAAAATCTGACTTTCGGCAATTCACTCAAAAATGGTGACAAAGGGTTGCAATTGCTCCCCTGAAAGGTTTGGCGGTCGAAACAGAAGGCTTTTTATCACAGGAATAGAAATCAGCCCTCGACAACTTAACCGGCAGAAAAAGATTTTTTTGAAAAAATCCCTAAGCCCCGGGGTCACAATTTCTTCAAAAATCTGACTTTCGGCAATTCACTCAAAAATGGTGACAAAGGGTTGCAATTGCTCCCCTGAGAGGTTTGGCGGTCGAAACCGAAGGCTTTTAATCACAGGAAAAGAAATCAGGCCTCCACAACTTAACCGGCGGAAAAAGATTTTTTTGAAAAAATCCTTAAGCCCCGGGGTCACAATTTCTTCAGAAAACTGACTTTCGGCAATTCACTCAAAAATGGTGACAAAGGGTTGCAATTGCTCCCCTGAAAGGTTTGGCTGTCGAAACAGAAGGCTTTTTGTCACAGGAATAGAAATCAGCCCTTGACAACTTAACCGGCAGAAAAATATTTTTTTGAAAAAATCCCTAAGCCCCGGGGTCACAATTTCTTCAAAAATCTGACTTTCGGCAATTCACTCAAAAATGATTCCAAACAGCTGCAAATGCTCCTCTAAAAATTTTAGCGGTCCAAACAGAGGCTTTTTATCACAGGAATAGAAATCAGCCCTCGACAACTTAACCGGCAGAAAAATATTTTTTTGAAAAAATCCCTAAGCCCCGGGGTCACAATTTCTACAAAAATCTGACTTTCGGCAATTCACTCAAAAATGGTGACAAAGGGTTGCAATTGCTCCCCTGAAAGGTTTGGCGGTCGAAACAGAAGGCTTTTTATCACAGGAATAGAAATCAGCCCTCGACAACTTAACCGGCAGAAAAAGATTTTTTTGAAAAAATCCCTAAGCCCCGGGGTCACAATTTCTTCAAAAATCTGACTTTCGGCAATTCACTCAAAAATGGTGCCAAACCTTTCCAAATGCTCCCCTGAGAGGTTTGGCGGTCGAAACCGAAGGCTTTTAATCACAGGAAAAGAAATCAGCCCTCCACAACTTAACCGGCAGAAAAAGATTTTTTTGAAAAAATCCCTAAGCCCCGGGGTCACAATTTCATCAAAAATCTGACTTTAGGCAATTCACTCAAAAATGGTGCCAAACGGTTGCAATTGCTCCCCTGAAAGGTTTGGCGGTCGAAACAGAAGGCTTTCAATCACAGGAAAAGAAATCAGCCCTCGACAACTTAACCGGCAGAAAAATATTTTTTTAAAAAAATCCCTAAGCCCCGGGGTCACAATTTCTTCAAAAATCTGAGTTTCGGCAATTCACTCAAAAATGATTCCAAACAGTTGCAAATGCTCCTGTGAAAGTTTTAGCGGTCCAAACAGAAGGCTTTTTATCACAGGAATAGAAATCAGCCCTCGACAACTTAACCGGCAGAAAAAGATTTTTTTGAAAAAATCCCTAAGCTCCGGGGTCACAATTTCTTCAAAAATCTGACTTTCGGCAATTCACTCAAAAATGGTGACAAAGGGTTGCAATTGCTCCCCTGAAAGGTTTGGCGGTCGAAACAGAAGGCTTTTTATCACAGGAATAGAAATCAGCCCTCGACAACTTAACCGGCAGAAAAAGATTTTTTTGAAAAAATCCCTAAGCCCCGGGGTCACAATTTTTTCAAAAATCTGACTTTCGGCAATTCACTCAAAAATGGTGACAAAGGGTTGCAATTGCTCCCCTGAGAGGTTTGGCGGTCGAAACCGAAGGCTTTTAATCACAGGAAAAGAAATCAGGCCTCCACAACTTAACCGGCGGACAAAGATTTTTTTGAAAAAATCCCTAAGCCCCGGGGTCACAATTTCTTCAAAAATCTGACTTTCGGCAATTCACTCAAAAATGGTGACAAAGGGTTGCAATTGCTCCCCTGAAAGGTTTGGCGGTCGAAACAGAAGGCTTTTTGTCACAGGAATAGAAATCAGCCCTTGACAACTTAAACGGCAGAAAAATATTTTTTTGAAAAAATCCCTAAGCCCCGGGGTCACAATTTCTTCAAAAATCTGACTTTCGGCAATTCACTCAAAAATGATTCCAAACAGCTGCAAATGCTCCTCTAAAAATTTTAGCGGTCCAAACAGAAGGCTTTTTATCACAGGAATAGAAATCAGCCCTCGACAACTTAACCGGCAGAAAAATATTTTTTTGAAAAAATCCCTAAGCCCCGGGGTCACAATTTCTACAAAAATCTGACTTTCGGCAATTCACTCAAAAATGGTGACAAAGGGTTGCAATTGCTCCCCTGAAAGGTTTGGCGGTCGAAACAGAAGGCTTTTTATCACAGGAATAGAAATCAGCCCTCGACAACTTAACCGGCAGAAAAAGATTTTTTTGAAAAAATCCCTAAACCCCGGGGTCACAATTTCTTCAAAAATCTGACTTTCGGCAATTCACTCAAAAATGGTGCCAAACCTTTCCAAATGCTCCCCTGAGAGGTTTGGCGGTCGAAACCGAAGGCTTTTAATCACAGGAAAAGAAATCAGCCCTCCACAACTTAACCGGCAGAAAAAGATTTTTTTGAAAAAATCCCTAAGCCCCGGGGTCACAATTTCATCAAAAATCTGACTTTAGGCAATTCACTCAAAAATGGTGCCAAACGGTTGCAATTGCTCCCCTGAAAGGTTTGGCGGTCGAAACAGAAGGCTTTCAATCACAGGAAAAGAAATCAGCCCTCGACAACTTAACCGGCAGAAAAATATTTTTTTAAAAAAATCCCTAAGCCCCGGGGTCACAATTTCTTCAAAAATCTGAGTTTCGGCAATTCACTCAAAAATGATTCCAAACAGTTGCAAATGCTCCTGTGAAAGTTTTAGCGGTCCAAACAGAAGGCTTTTTATCACAGGAATAGAAATCAGCCCTCGACAACTTAACCGGCAGAAAAAGATTTTTTTGAAAAAATCCCTAAGCTCCGGGGTCACAATTTCTTCAAAAATCTGACTTTCGGCAATTCACTCAAAAATTGTGACAAAGGGTTGCAATTGCTCCCCTGAAAGGTTTGGCGGTCGAAACAGAAGGCTTTTTATCACAGGAATAGAAATCAGCCCTCGACAACTTAACCGGCAGAAAAATATTTTTTTTAAAAAAATCCCTAAGCCCCGGGGTCACAATTTCTTCAAAAATCTGAGTTTCGGCAATTCACTCAAAAATGATTCCAAACAGCTGCAAATGCTCCTCTAAAAATTTTAGCGGTCCAAACAGAAGGCTTTTTATCACAGGAATAGAAATCAGCCCTCGACAACTTAACCGGCAGAAAAATATTTTTTTGAAAAAATCCCTAAGCCCCGGGGTCACAATTTCTACAAAAATCTGACTTTCGGCAATTCACTCAAAAATGGTGCCAAACCTTTCCAAATGCTCCCCTGAGAGGTTTGGCGGTCGAAACCGAAGGCTTTTAATCACAGGAAAAGAAATCAGCCCTCCACAACTTAACCGGCAGAAAAAGATTTTTTTGAAAAAATCCCTAAGCCCCGGGGTCACAATTTCATCAAAAATCTGACTTTAGGCAATTCACTCAAAAATGGTGCCAAACGGTTGCAATTGCTCCCCTGAAAGGTTTGGCGGTCGAAACAGAAGGCTTTCAATCACAGGAAAAGAAATCAGCCCTCGACAACTTAACCGGCAGAAAAATATTTTTTTAAAAAAATCCCTAAGCCCCGGGGTCACAATTTCTTCAAAAATCTGAGTTTCGGCAATTCACTCAAAAATGATTCCAAACAGCTGCAAATGCTCCTCTAAAAATTTTAGCGGTCCAAACAGAAGGCTTTTTATCACAGGAATAGAAATCAGCCCTCGACAACTTAACCGGCAGAAAAATATTTTTTTGAAAAAATCCCTAAGCCCCGGGGTCACAATTTCTACAAAAATCTGACTTTCGGCAATTCACTCAAAAATGGTGACAAAGGGTTGCAATTGCTCCCCTGAAAGGTTTGGCGGTCCAAACAGAAGGCTTTTTATCACAGGAATAGAAATCAGCCCTCGACAACTTAACCGGCAGAAAAAGATTTTTTTGAAAAAATCCCTAAGCCCCGGGGTCACAATTTCTTCAAAAATCTGAGTTTCGGCAATTCACTCAAAAATGATTCCAAACAGTTGCAAATGCTGCTCTGAAAGTTTTAGCGGTCCAAACAGAAGGCTTTTTATCACAGGAATAGAAATCAGCCCTCGACAACTTAACCGGCAGAAAAAGATTTTTTTGAAAAAATCCCTAAGCCCCGGGGTCACAATTTCATCAAAAATCTGACTTTCGGCAATTCACTCAAAAATGGTGCCAAACGGTTGCAATTGCTCCCCTGAAAGGTTTGGCGTTCAAAAAAGAAGGCTTTTTATCACAGGAAAAGAAATCAGCCCTCGACAACTTAACTGGCAGAAAAAGATTTTTTTGAAAAAATCCCTAAGCCCTGGGGTCACAATTTCTTCAAAAATCTGACTTTCGGCAATTCACTCAAAAATGATTCCAAACCTTTCCAAATGCTCCTGTGAAAGTTTTAGCGGTCCAAACAGAAGGCTTTTTATCACAGGAATAGAAATCAGCCCTCGACAACTTAACCGGCAGAAAAAGATTTTTTTGAAAAAATCCCTAAGCCCCGGGGTCACAATTTCTTCAAAAATCTGACTTTCGGCAATTCACTCAAAAATGGTTCCAAACGGTTGCAATTGCTCCCCTGAAAGGTTTGGCGATCGAAACAGAAGGCTTTTTATCACAGGAATAGAAATCAGCCCTCGACAACTTAACCGGCAGAAAAAGATTTTTTTGAAAAAATCCCTAAGCCCCGGGGTCACAATTTCTTCAGAAAACTGACTTTCGGCAATTCACTCAAAAATGGTGCCAAACCTTTCCAAATGCTCCCCTGAGAGGTTTGGCGGTCGAAACCGAAGGCTTTTAATCACAGGAAAAGAAATCAGGCCTCCACAACTTAACCGGCAGAAAAAGATTTTTTTGAAAAAATCCCTAAGCACAGGGGTCACAATTTCTTTAAAAATCTGACTTTCGGCAATTCACTCAAAAATGGTGACAAAGGGTTGCAATTGCTCCCCTGAAAGGTTTGGCGGTCGAAACAGAAGGCTTTTTATCACAGGAATAGAAATCAGCCCTCGACAACTTAACCGGCAGAAAAATATTTTTTTGAAAAAATCCCTAAGCCCCAGGGTCACAATTTCTTCAAAAATCTGAGTTTCGGCAATTGACTCAAAATGATTCCAAACAGTTGCAAATGCTCCTCTTAAAGTTTTAGCGGTCCAAACAGAAGGCTTTTTATGACAGGAATAGAAATTAGCCCTCGACAACTTAACCGGCAGAAAAAGATTTTTTTGAAAAAATCCCTAAGCCCCGGAGTCACAATTTCATCAAAAATCTGACTTTCGGCAATGCACTCAAAAATGGTGCCAAACGGTTGCAATTGCTCCCCTGAAAGGTTTGGCGTTCGAAAAAGAAGGCTTTCAATCACAGGAAAAGAAATCAGCCCTCGACAACTTAACCGGCAGAAAAATATTTTTTTAAAAAAATCCCTAAGCCCCGGGGTCACAATTTCATCAAAAATCTGAGTTTCGGCAACTCACTCAAAAATGATTCCAAACAGTTGCAAATGCTCCTCTGAAAGTTTTAGCGGTCCAAACAGAAGGCTTTTTATCACAGGAATAGAAATCAGCCCTCGACAACATAACCGGCAGAAAAAGATTTTTTTGAAAAAATCCCTAAGCCCCGGGGTCACAATTTCATCAAAAATCTGACTTTCGGCAATTCACTCAAAAATGGTGCCAAACGGTTGCAATTGCTCCCCTGAAAGGTTTGGCGTTCAAAAAAGAAGGCTTTTTATCACAGGAAAAGAAATCAGACCTCGACAACTTAACTGGCAGAAAAAGATTTTTTTGAAAAAATCCCTAAGCCCTGGGGTCACAATTTCTTCAAAAATCTGACTTTCGGCAATTCACTCAAAAATGATTCCAAACAGTTGCAAATGCTCCTGTGAAAGTTTTAGCGGTCCAAACAGAAGGCTTTTTATCACAGGAATAGAAATCAGCCCTCGACAACTTAACCGGCAGAAAAAGATTTTTTTGAAAAAATCCCTAAGCCCCGGGGTCACAATTTATTCAAAAATCTGACTTTCGGCAATTCACTCAAAAATGGTGACAAAGGGTTGCAATTGCTCCCCTGAAAGGTTTGGCGGTCGAAACAGAAGGCTTTTTACCACAGGAATAGAAATCAGCCCTCGACAACTTAACCGGCAGAAAAAGATTTTTTTGAAAAAATCCCTAAGCCCCGGGGTCACAATTTCTTCAGAAAACTGACTTTCGGCAATTCACTCAAAAATGGTGCCAAACCTTTCCAAATGCTCCCCTGAGAGGTTTGGCGGTCGAAACCGAAGGCTTTTAATCACAGGAAAAGAAATCAGGCCTCCACAACTTAACCGGCAGAAAAAGATTTTTTTGAAAAAATCCCTAAGCCCCGGGGTCACAATTTCTTCAAAAATCTGACTTTCGGCAATTCACTCAAAAATGGTTCCAAACGGTTGCAATTGCTCCCCTGAAAGGTTTGGCGATCGAAACAGAAGGCTTTTTATCACAGGAAAAGAAATCAGCCCTCGACAACTTAACTGGCAGAAAAAGATTTTTTTGAAAAAATCCCTAAGCCCTGGGGTCACAATTTCTTCAGAAAACTGACTTTCGGCAATTCACTCAAAAATGATTCCAAACCTTTCCAAATGCTCCTGTGAAAGTTTTAGCGGTCCAAACAGAAGGCTTTTTATCACAGGAATAGAAATCAGGCCTCGACAACTTAACCGGCAGAAAAAAATTTTTTTGAAAAAATCCCTAAGCCCCGGGGTCACAATTTCTTCAAAAATCTGACTTTCGGCAATTCACTCAAAAATGGTTCCAAACGGTTGCAATTGCTCCCCTGAAAGGTTTGGCGATCGAAACAGAAGGCTTTTTATCACAGGAATAGAAATCAGCCCTCGACAACTTAACCGGCAGAAAAAGATTTTTTTGAAAAAATCCCTAAGCCCCGGGGTCACAATTTCTTCAGAAAACTGACTTTCGGCAATTCACTCAAAAATGGTGCCAAACCTTTCCAAATGCTCCCCTGAGAGGTTTGGCGGTCGAAACCGAAGGCTTTTAATCACAGGAAAAGAAATCAGGCCTCCACAACTTAACCGGCAGAAAAAGATTTTTTTGAAAAAATCCCTAAGCACAGGGGTCACAATTTCTTTAAAAATCTGACTTTCGGCAATTCACTCAAAAATGGTGACAAAGGGTTGCAATTGCTCCCCTGAAAGGTTTGGCGGTCGAAACAGAAGGCTTTTTATCACAGGAATAGAAATCAGCCCTCGACAACTTAACCGGCAGAAAAATATTTTTTTGAAAAAATCCCTAAGCCCCAGGGTCACAATTTCTTCAAAAATCTGAGTTTCGGCAATTGACTCAAAATGATTCCAAACAGTTGCAAATGCTCCTCTTAAAGTTTTAGCGGTCCAAACAGAAGGCTTTTTATGACAGGAATAGAAATTAGCCCTCGACAACTTAACCGGCAGAAAAAGATTTTTTTGAAAAAATCCCTAAGCCCCGGAGTCACAATTTCATCAAAAATCTGACTTTCGGCAATGCACTCAAAAATGGTGCCAAACGGTTGCAATTGCTCCCCTGAAAGGTTTGGCGTTCGAAAAAGAAGGCTTTCAATCACAGGAAAAGAAATCAGCCCTCGACAACTTAACCGGCAGAAAAATATTTTTTTAAAAAAATCCCTAAGCCCCGGGGTCACAATTTCATCAAAAATCTGAGTTTCGGCAACTCACTCAAAAATGATTCCAAACAGTTGCAAATGCTCCTCTGAAAGTTTTAGCGGTCCAAACAGAAGGCTTTTTATCACAGGAATAGAAATCAGCCCTCGACAACATAACCGGCAGAAAAAGATTTTTTTGAAAAAATCCCTAAGCCCCGGGGTCACAATTTCATCAAAAATCTGACTTTCGGCAATTCACTCAAAAATGGTGCCAAACGGTTGCAATTGCTCCCCTGAAAGGTTTGGCGTTCAAAAAAGAAGGCTTTTTATCACAGGAAAAGAAATCAGACCTCGACAACTTAACTGGCAGAAAAAGATTTTTTTGAAAAAATCCCTAAGCCCTGGGGTCACAATTTCTTCAAAAATCTGACTTTCGGCAATTCACTCAAAAATGATTCCAAACAGTTGCAAATGCTCCTGTGAAAGTTTTAGCGGTCCAAACAGAAGGCTTTTTATCACAGGAATAGAAATCAGCCCTCGACAACTTAACCGGCAGAAAAAGATTTTTTTGAAAAAATCCCTAAGCCCCGGGGTCACAATTTATTCAAAAATCTGACTTTCGGCAATTCACTCAAAAATGGTGACAAAGGGTTGCAATTGCTCCCCTGAAAGGTTTGGCGGTCGAAACAGAAGGCTTTTTACCACAGGAATAGAAATCAGCCCTCGACAACTTAACCGGCAGAAAAAGATTTTTTTGAAAAAATCCCTAAGCCCCGGGGTCACAATTTCTTCAGAAAACTGACTTTCGGCAATTCACTCAAAAATGGTGCCAAACCTTTCCAAATGCTCCCCTGAGAGGTTTGGCGGTCGAAACCGAAGGCTTTTAATCACAGGAAAAGAAATCAGGCCTCCACAACTTAACCGGCAGAAAAAGATTTTTTTGAAAAAATCCCTAAGCCCCGGGGTCACAATTTCTTCAAAAATCTGACTTTCGGCAATTCACTCAAAAATGGTTCCAAACGGTTGCAATTGCTCCCCTGAAAGGTTTGGCGATCGAAACAGAAGGCTTTTTATCACAGGAAAAGAAATCAGCCCTCGACAACTTAACTGGCAGAAAAAGATTTTTTTGAAAAAATCCCTAAGCCCTGGGGTCACAATTTCTTCAGAAAACTGACTTTCGGCAATTCACTCAAAAATGATTCCAAACCTTTCCAAATGCTCCTGTGAAAGTTTTAGCGGTCCAAACAGAAGGCTTTTTATCACAGGAATAGAAATCAGGCCTCGACAACTTAACCGGCAGAAAAAAATTTTTTTGAAAAAATCCCTAAGCCCCGGGGTCACAATTTCTTCAAAAATCTGACTTTCGGCAATTCACTCAAAAATGGTTCCAAACGGTTGCAATTGCTCCCCTGAAAGGTTTGGCGATCGAAACAGAAGGCTTTTTATCACAGGAATAGAAATCAGCCCTCGACAACTTAACCGGCAGAAAAAGATTTTTTTGAAAAAATCCCTAAGCCCCGGGGTCACAATTTCTTCAGAAAACTGACTTTCGGCAATTCACTCAAAAATGGTGCCAAACCTTTCCAAATGCTCCCCTGAGAGGTTTGGCGGTCGAAACCGAAGGCTTTTAATCACAGGAAAAGAAATCAGGCCTCCACAACTTAACCGGCAGAAAAAGATTTTTTTGAAAAAATCCCTAAGCACAGGGGTCACAATTTCTTTAAAAATCTGACTTTCGGCAATTCACTCAAAAATGGTGACAAAGGGTTGCAATTGCTCCCCTGAAAGGTTTGGCGGTCGAAACAGAAGGCTTTTTATCACAGGAATAGAAATCAGCCCTCGACAACTTAACCGGCAGAAAAATATTTTTTTGAAAAAATCCCTAAGCCCCAGGGTCACAATTTCTTCAAAAATCTGAGTTTCGGCAATTCACTCAAAATGATTCCAAACAGTTGCAAATGCTCCTCTTAAAGTTTTAGCGGTCCAAACAGAAGGCTTTTTATGACAGGAATAGAAATTAGCCCTCGACAACTTAACCGGCAGAAAAAGATTTTTTTGAAAAAATCCCTAAGCCCCGGAGTCACAATTTCATCAAAAATCTGACTTTCGGCAATTCACTCAAAAATGGTGCCAAACGGTTGCAATTGCTCCCCTGAAAGGTTTGGCGTTCGAAAAAGAAGGCTTTCAATCACAGGAAAAGAAATCAGCCCTCGACAACTTAACCGGCAGAAAAATATTTTTTTAAAAAAATCCCTAAGCCCCGGGGTCACAATTTCATCAAAAATCTGAGTTTCGGCAACTCACTCAAAAATGATTCCAAACAGTTGCAAATGCTCCTCTGAAAGTTTTAGCGGTCCAAACAGAAGGCTTTTTATCACAGGAATAGAAATCAGCCCTCGACAACATAACCGGCAGAAAAAGATTTTTTTGAAAAAATCCCTAAGCCCCGGGGTCACAATTTCATCAAAAATCTGACTTTCGGCAATTCACTCAAAAATGGTGCCAAACGGTTGCAATTGCTCCCCTGAAAGGTTTGGCGTTCAAAAAAGAAGGCTTTTTATCACAGGAAAAGAAATCAGCCCTCGACAACTTAACTGGCAGAAAAAGATTTTTTTGAAAAAATCCCTAAGCCCTGGGGTCACAATTTCTTCAAAAATCTGACTTTCGGCAATTCACTCAAAAATGATTCCAAACAGTTGCAAATGCTCCTGTGAAAGTTTTAGCGGTCAAAAACAGAAGGCTTTTGATCACAGGAATAGAAATCAGCCCTCGACAACTTAACCGGCAGAAAAAGATTTTTTTGAAAAAATCCCTAAGCCCCGGGGTCACAATTTATTCAAAAATCTGACTTTCGGCAATTCACTCAAAAATGGTGACAAAGGGTTGCAATTGCTCCCCTGAAAGGTTTGGCGGTCGAAACAGAAGGCTTTTTATCACAGGAATAGAAATCAGCCCTCGACAACTTAACCGGCAGAAAAAGATTTTTTTGAAAAAATCCCTAAGCCCCAGGGTCACAATTTCTTCAAAAATCTGAGTTTCGGCAATTGACTCAAAATGATTCCAAACAGTTGCAAATGCTCCTCTTAAAGTTTTAGCGGTCCAAACAGAAGGCTTTTTATGACAGGAATAGAAATTAGCCCTCGACAACTTAACCGGCAGAAAAAGATTTTTTTGAAAAAATCCCTAAGCCCCGGAGTCACAATTTCATCAAAAATCTGACTTTCGGCAATGCACTCAAAAATGGTGCCAAACGGTTGCAATTGCTCCCCTGAAAGGTTTGGCGTTCGAAAAAGAAGGCTTTCAATCACAGGAAAAGAAATCAGCCCTCGACAACTTAACCGGCAGAAAAATATTTTTTTAAAAAAATCCCTAAGCCCCGGGGTCACAATTTCATCAAAAATCTGAGTTTCGGCAACTCACTCAAAAATGATTCCAAACAGTTGCAAATGCTCCTCTGAAAGTTTTAGCGGTCCAAACAGAAGGCTTTTTATCACAGGAATAGAAATCAGCCCTCGACAACATAACCGGCAGAAAAAGATTTTTTTGAAAAAATCCCTAAGCCCCGGGGTCACAATTTCATCAAAAATCTGACTTTCGGCAATTCACTCAAAAATGGTGCCAAACGGTTGCAATTGCTCCCCTGAAAGGTTTGGCGTTCAAAAAAGAAGGCTTTTTATCACAGGAAAAGAAATCAGACCTCGACAACTTAACTGGCAGAAAAAGATTTTTTTGAAAAAATCCCTAAGCCCTGGGGTCACAATTTCTTCAAAAATCTGACTTTCGGCAATTCACTCAAAAATGATTCCAAACAGTTGCAAATGCTCCTGTGAAAGTTTTAGCGGTCCAAACAGAAGGCTTTTTATCACAGGAATAGAAATCAGCCCTCGACAACTTAACCGGCAGAAAAAGATTTTTTTGAAAAAATCCCTAAGCCCCGGGGTCACAATTTATTCAAAAATCTGACTTTCGGCAATTCACTCAAAAATGGTGACAAAGGGTTGCAATTGCTCCCCTGAAAGGTTTGGCGGTCGAAACAGAAGGCTTTTTACCACAGGAATAGAAATCAGCCCTCGACAACTTAACCGGCAGAAAAAGATTTTTTTGAAAAAAATCCCTAAGCCCCGGGGTCACAATTTCTTCAGAAAACTGACTTTCGGCAATTCACTCAAAAATGGTGCCAAACCTTTCCAAATGCTCCCCTGAGAGGTTTGGCGGTCGAAACCGAAGGCTTTTAATCACAGGAAAAGAAATCAGGCCTCCACAACTTAACCGGCAGAAAAAGATTTTTTTGAAAAAATCCCTAAGCCCCGGGGTCACAATTTCTTCAAAAATCTGACTTTCGGCAATTCACTCAAAAATGGTTCCAAACGGTTGCAATTGCTCCCCTGAAAGGTTTGGCGATCGAAACAGAAGGCTTTTTATCACAGGAAAAGAAATCAGCCCTCGACAACTTAACTGGCAGAAAAAGATTTTTTTGAAAAAATCCCTAAGCCCTGGGGTCACAATTTCTTCAGAAAACTGACTTTCGGCAATTCACTCAAAAATGATTCCAAACCTTTCCAAATGCTCCTGTGAAAGTTTTAGCGGTCCAAACAGAAGGCTTTTTATCACAGGAATAGAAATCAGGCCTCGACAACTTAACCGGCAGAAAAAAATTTTTTTGAAAAAATCCCTAAGCCCCGGGGTCACAATTTCTTCAAAAATCTGACTTTCGGCAATTCACTCAAAAATGGTTCCAAACGGTTGCAATTGCTCCCCTGAAAGGTTTGGCGATCGAAACAGAAGGCTTTTTATCACAGGAATAGAAATCAGCCCTCGACAACTTAACCGGCAGAAAAAGATTTTTTTGAAAAAATCCCTAAGCCCCGGGGTCACAATTTCTTCAGAAAACTGACTTTCGGCAATTCACTCAAAAATGGTGCCAAACCTTTCCAAATGCTCCCCTGAGAGGTTTGGCGGTCGAAACCGAAGGCTTTTAATCACAGGAAAAGAAATCAGGCCTCCACAACTTAACCGGCAGAAAAAGATTTTTTTGAAAAAATCCCTAAGCACAGGGGTCACAATTTCTTTAAAAATCTGACTTTCGGCAATTCACTCAAAAATGGTGACAAAGGGTTGCAATTGCTCCCCTGAAAGGTTTGGCGGTCGAAACAGAAGGCTTTTTATCACAGGAATAGAAATCAGCCCTCGACAACTTAACCGGCAGAAAAATATTTTTTTGAAAAAATCCCTAAGCCCCAGGGTCACAATTTCTTCAAAAATCTGAGTTTCGGCAATTCACTCAAAATGATTCCAAACAGTTGCAAATGCTCCTCTTAAAGTTTTAGCGGTCCAAACAGAAGGCTTTTTATGACAGGAATAGAAATTAGCCCTCGACAACTTAACCGGCAGAAAAAGATTTTTTTGAAAAAATCCCTAAGCCCCGGAGTCACAATTTCATCAAAAATCTGACTTTCGGCAATTCACTCAAAAATGGTGCCAAACGGTTGCAATTGCTCCCCTGAAAGGTTTGGCGTTCGAAAAAGAAGGCTTTCAATCACAGGAAAAGAAATCAGCCCTCGACAACTTAACCGGCAGAAAAATATTTTTTTAAAAAAATCCCTAAGCCCCGGGGTCACAATTTCATCAAAAATCTGAGTTTCGGCAACTCACTCAAAAATGATTCCAAACAGTTGCAAATGCTCCTCTGAAAGTTTTAGCGGTCCAAACAGAAGGCTTTTTATCACAGGAATAGAAATCAGCCCTCGACAACATAACCGGCAGAAAAAGATTTTTTTGAAAAAATCCCTAAGCCCCGGGGTCACAATTTCATCAAAAATCTGACTTTCGGCAATTCACTCAAAAATGGTGCCAAACGGTTGCAATTGCTCCCCTGAAAGGTTTGGCGTTCAAAAAAGAAGGCTTTTTATCACAGGAAAAGAAATCAGCCCTCGACAACTTAACTGGCAGAAAAAGATTTTTTTGAAAAAATCCCTAAGCCCTGGGGTCACAATTTCTTCAAAAATCTGACTTTCGGCAATTCACTCAAAAATGATTCCAAACAGTTGCAAATGCTCCTGTGAAAGTTTTAGCGGTCAAAAACAGAAGGCTTTTGATCACAGGAATAGAAATCAGCCCTCGACAACTTAACCGGCAGAAAAAGATTTTTTTGAAAAAATCCCTAAGCCCCGGGGTCACAATTTATTCAAAAATCTGACTTTCGGCAATTCACTCAAAAATGGTGACAAAGGGTTGCAATTGCTCCCCTGAAAGGTTTGGCGGTCGAAACAGAAGGCTTTTTATCACAGGAATAGAAATCAGCCCTCGACAACTTAACCGGCAGAAAAAGATTTTTTTGAAAAAATCCCTAAGCCCCGGGGTCACAATTTCTTCAGAAAACTGACTTTCGGCAATTCACTCAAAAATGGTGCCAAACCTTTCCAAATGCTCCCCTGAGAGGTTTGGCGGTCGAAACCGAAGGCTTTTAATCACAGGAAAAGAAATCAGGCCTCCACAACTTAACCGGCAGAAAAAGATTTTTTTGAAAAAATCCCTAAGCCCCGGGGTCACAATTTCTTCAAAAATCTGACTTTCGGCAATTCACTCAAAAATGGTTCCAAACGGTTGCAATTGCTCCCCTGAAAGGTTTGGCGATCGAAACAGAAGGCTTTTTATCACAGGAATAGAAATCAGCCCTCGACAACTTAACCGGCAGAAAAAGATTTTTTTGAAAAAATCCCTAAGCCCCGGGGTCACAATTTCTTCAGAAAACTGACTTTCGGCAATTCACTCAAAAATGGTGCCAAACCTTTCCAAATGCTCCCCTGAGAGGTTTGGCGGTCGAAACCGAAGGCTTTTAATCACAGGAAAAGAAATCAGGCCTCCACAACTTAACCGGCAGAAAAAAATTTTTTTGAAAAAATCCCTAAGCACAGGGGTCACAATTTCTTTAAAAATCTGACTTTCGGCAATTCACTCAAAAATGGTGACAAAGGGTTGCAATTGCTCCCCTGAAAGGTTTGGCGGTCGAAACAGAAGGCTTTTTATCACAGGAATAGAAATCAGCCCTCGACAACTTAACCGGCAGAAAAATATTTTTTTGAAAAAATCCCTAAGCCCCAGGGTCACAATTTCTTCAAAAATCTGAGTTTCGGCAATTGACTCAAAATGATTCCAAACAGTTGCAAATGCTCCTCTTAAAGTTTTAGCGGTCCAAACAGAAGGCTTTTTATGACAGGAATAGAAATTAGCCCTCGACAACTTAACCGGCAGAAAAAGATTTTTTTGAAAAAATCCCTATGCCCCGGAGTCACAATTTCATCAAAAATCTGACTTTCGGCAATTCACTCAAAAATGGTGCCAAACGGTTGCAATTGCTCCCCTGAAAGGTTTGGTGTTCGAAAAAGAAGGCTTTCAATCACAGGAAAAGAAATCAGCCCTCGACAACTTAACCGGCAGAAAAATATTTTTTTAAAAAAATCCCTAAGCCCCGGGGTCACAATTTCATCAAAAATCTGAGTTTCGGCAACTCACTCAAAAATGATTCCAAACAGTTGCAAATGCTCCTCTGAAAGTTTTAGCGGTCCAAACAGAAGGCTTTTTATCACAGGAATAGAAATCAGCCCTCGACAACTTAACCGGCAGAAAAAGATTTTTTTGAAAAAATCCCTAAGCCCTGGGGTCACAATTTCTTCAAAAATCTGACTTTCGGCAATTCACTCAAAAATGATTCCAAACAGTTGCAAATGCTCCTCTGAAAGTTTTAGCGGTCGAAACAGAAGGCTTTTTATCACAGGAATAGAAATCAGCCCTCGACAACTTAACCGGCAGAAAAAGATTTTTTTGAAAAAATCCCTAAGCCCCGGGGTAACAATTTCATCAAAAATCTGACTGTCGGCAATTCACTAAAAAATGGTGCCAAACGGTTGCAATTGCTCCCCTGAAATGTTTGGCGTTCAAAAAAGAAGGCTTTCAATCACAGGAAAAGAAATCAGCCCTCGACAACTTAACCGGCAGAAAAATATTTTTTTGAAAAAATCACTAAGCCCCGGGGTCACAATTTCTTCAAAAATCTGACTTTCGGCAATTCACTCAAAAATGATTCCAAACGGTTGCAAATGCTCCTCTGAAAGTTTTACCGGTCCAATCAGAAGGCTTTTTATCACAGGAATAGAAATCAGCCCTCGACAACTTAACCGGCAGAAAAAGATTTTTTTGAAAAAATCCCTAAGCCCCGGGGTCACAATTTCATCAAAAATCTGACTTTCGGCAATTCACTCAAAAATGGTGCCAAACGGTTCCAATTGCTCCCCTGAAAGTTTGGCCGTCAAAACAAGGCTTTCAATCACAGGAAAAGAAATCAGCCCTCGACAACTTAACCGGCAGAAAAAGATTTTTTTGAAAAAATCCCTAAGCCCCGGGGTCACAATTTCTTCAAAAATCTGACTTTCGGCTATTCACTCAAAAATGGTGACAAAGGGTTGCAATTGCTCCCCTGAAAGGTTTGGCGGTCGAAACAGAAGGCTTTTTATCACAGGAATAGAAATCAGCCCTCGACAACTTAACCGGCAGAAAAATATTTTTTTGAAAAAATCCCTAAGCCCCGGGGTCACAATTTCTTCAAAAATCTGACTTTCGGCAATTCACTCAAAAATGATTCCAAACAGCTGCAAATGCTCCTCTAAAAATTTTAGCGGTCCAAACAGAAGGCTTTTTATCACAGGAATAGAAATCAGCCCTCGACAACTTAACCGGCAGAAAAAGATTTTTTTGAAAAAATCCCTAAGCCCCGGGGTCACAATTTCTACAAAAATCTGACTTTCGGCAATTCACTCAAAAATGGTGACAAAGGGTTGCAATTGCTCCCCTGAAAGGTTTGGCGGTCGAAACAGAAGGCTTTTTATCACAGGAATAGAAATCAGCCCTCGACAACTTAACCGGCAGAAAAAGATTTTTTTGAAAAAATCCCTAAGCCCCGGGGTCACAATTTCTTTAGAAAACTGACTTTCGGCAATTCACTCAAAAATGGTTCCAAACCTTTCCAAATGCTCCCCTGAGAGGTTTGGCGGTCGAAACAGAAGGCTTTCAATCACAGGAAAAGAAATCAGCCCTCGACAACTTAACCGGCAGAAAAATATTTTTTTGAAAAAATCCCTAAGCCCCGGGGTCACAATTTCTTCAAAAATCTGACTTTCGGCAATTCACTCAAAAATGGTGACAAAGGGTTGCAATTGCTCCCCTGAGAGGTTTGGCGGTCGAAACCGAAGGCTTTTAATCACAGGAAAAGAAATCAGGCCTCCACAACTTAACTGGCAGAAAAAGATTTTTTTGAAAAAATCCCTAAGCCCCGGGGTCACAATTTCTTCAAAAATCTGACTTTAGGCAATTCACTCAAAAATGGTGCCAAACGGTTGCAATTGCTCCCCTGAAAGGTTTGGCGGTCGAAACAGAAGGCTTTTTATCACAGGAATAGACATCAGCCCTCGACAACATAACCGGCAGAAAAAGATTTTTTTGAAAAAATCCCTAAGCCCCGGGGTCACAATTTCATCAAAAATCTGACTTTCGGCAATTCACTCAAAAATGGTGCCAAACGGTTGCAATTGCTCCCCTGAAAGGTTTGGCGTTCAAAAAAGAAGGCTTTTTATCACAGGAAAAGAAATCAGCCCTCGACAACTTAACTGGCAGAAAAAGATTTTTTTGAAAAAATCCCTAAGCCCTGGGGTCACAATTTCTTCAAAAATCTGACTTTCGGCAATTCACTCAAAAATGATTCCAAACAGTTGCAAATGCTCCTGTCAAAGTTTTAGCGGTCCAAACAGAAGGCTTTTTATCACAGGAATAGAAATCAGCCCTCGACAACTTAACCGGCAGAAAAAGATTTTTTTGAAAAAATCCCTAAGCCCCGGGGTCACAATTTATTCAAAAATCTGACTTTCGGCAATTCACTCAAAAATGGTGACAAAGGGTTGCAATTGCTCCCCTGAAAGGTTTGGCGGTCGAAACAGAAGGCTTTTTATCACAGGAATAGAAATCAGCCCTCGACAACTTAACCGGCAGAAAAAGATTTTTTTGAAAAAATCCCTAAGCCCCGGGGTCACAATTTCTTCAGAAAACTGACTTTCGGCAATTCACTCAAAAATGGTGCCAAACCTTTCCAAATGCTCCCCTGAGAGGTTTGGCGGTCGAAACCGAAGGCTTTTAATCACAGGAAAAGAAATCAGGCCTCCACAACTTAACCGGCAGAAAAATTTTTTTTTGAAAAAATCCCTAAGCACAGGGGTCACAATTTCTTTAAAAATCTGACTTTCGGCAATTCACTCAAAAATGGTGACAAAGGGTTGCAATTGCTCCCCTGAAAGGTTTGGCGGTCGAAACAGAAGGCTTTTTATCACAGGAATAGAAATCAGCCGTCGACAACTTAACCGGCAGAAAAATATTTTTTTGAAAAAATCCCTAAGCCCCAGGGTCACAATTTCTTCAAAAATCTGAGTTTCGGCAATTCACTCAAAATGATTCCAAACAGTTGCAAATGCTCCTCTTAAAGTTTTAGCGGTCCAAACAGAAGGCTTTTTATGACAGGAATAGAAATTAGCCCTCGACAACTTAACCGGCAGAAAAAGATTTTTTTGAAAAAATCCCTAAGCCCCGGAGTCACAATTTCATCAAAAATCTGAGTTTCGGCAATTCACTCAAAAATGGTGCCAAACGGTTGCAATTGCTCCCCTGAAAGGTTTGGCGTTCGAAAAAGAAGGCTTTCAATCACAGGAAAAGAAATCAGCCCTCGACAACTTAACCGGCAGAAAAATATTTTTTTTAAAAAATCCCTAAGCCCCGGG
This sequence comes from Podarcis gaigeae, assembly GCF_964106915.1. NCBI lineage: Eukaryota > Metazoa > Chordata > Lepidosauria > Squamata > Lacertidae > Podarcis > Podarcis gaigeae. The sequence continues at coordinate 130,641 of NW_028153441.1, read as the reverse complement.
GTCACAATTTCATCAAAAATCTGAGTTTCGGCAACTCACTCAAAAATGATTCCAAACAGTTGCAAATGCTCCTCTGAAAGTTTTAGCGGTCCAAACAGAAGGCTTTTTATCACAGGAATAGAAATCAGCCCTCGACAACTTAACCGGCAGAAAAAGATTTTTTTGAAAAAATCCCTAAGCCCTGGGGTCACAATTTCTTCAAAAATCTGACTTTCGGCAATTCACTCAAAAATGATTCCAAACAGTTGCAAATGCTCCTCTGAAAGTTTTAGCGGTCGAAACAGAAGGCTTTTTATCACAGGAATAGAAATCAGCCCTCGACAACTTAACCGGCAGAAAAAGATTTTTTTGAAAAAATCCCTAAGCCCCTTGGTAACAATTTCATCAAAAATCTGACTGTCGGCAATTCACTAAAAAATGGTGCCAAACGGTTGCAATTGCTCCCCTGAAATGTTTGGCGTTCAAAAAAGAAGGCTTTCAATCACAGGAAAAGAAATCAGCCCTCGACAACTTAACCGGCAGAAAAATATTTTTTTGAAAAAATCACTAAGCCCCGGGGTCACAATTTCTTCAAAAATCTGACTTTCGGCAATTCACTCAAAAATGATTCCAAACAGTTGCAAATGCTCCTCTGAAAGTTTTAGCGGTCCAAACAGAAGGCTTTTTATCACAGGAATAGAAATCAGCCCTCGACAACTTAACCGGCAGAAAAAGATTTTTTTGAAAAAATCCCTAAGCCCTGGGGTCACAATTTCTTCAAAAATCTGACTTTCGGCAATTCACTCAAAAATGATTCCAAACAGTTGCAAATGCTCCTCTGAAAGTTTTAGCGGTCCAAACAGAAGGCTTTTTATCACAGGAATAGAAATCAGCCCTCGACAACTTAACCGGCAGAAAAAGATTTTTTTGAAAAAATCCCTAAGCCCCGGGGTAACAATTTCATCAAAAATCTGACTGTCGGCAATTCACTAAAAAATGGTGCCAAACGGTTGCAATTGCTCCCCTGAAATGTTTGGCGTTCAAAAAAGAAGGCTTTCAATCACAGGAAAAGAAATCAGCCCTCGACAACTTAACCGGCAGAAAAATATTTTTTTGAAAAAATCACTAAGCCCCGGGGTCACAATTTCTTCAAAAATCTGACTTTCGGCAATTCACTCAAAAATGATTCCAAACGGTTGCAAATGCTCCTCTGAAAGTTTTACCGGTCCAATCAGAAGGCTTTTTATCACAGGAATAGAAATCAGCCCTCGACAACTTAACCGGCAGAAAAAGATTTTTTTGAAAAAATCCCTAAGCCCCGGGGTCACAATTTCATCAAAAATCTGACTTTCGGCAATTCACTCAAAAATGGTGCCAAACGGTTCCAATTGCTCCCCTGAAAGTTTGGCCGTCAAAACAAGGCTTTCAATCACAGGAAAAGAAATCAGCCCTCGACAACTTAACCGGCAGAAAAAGATTTTTTTGAAAAAATCCCTAAGCCCCGGGGTCACAATTTCTTCAAAAATCTGACTTTCGGCTATTCACTCAAAAATGGTGACAAAGGGTTGCAATTGCTCCCCTGAAAGGTTTGGCGGTCGAAACAGAAGGCTTTTTATCACAGGAATAGAAATCAGCCCTCGACAACTTAACCGGCAGAAAAATATTTTTTTGAAAAAATCCCTAAGCCCCGGGGTCACAATTTCTTCAAAAATCTGACTTTCGGCAATTCACTCAAAAATGATTCCAAACAGCTGCAAATGCTCCTCTAAAAATTTTAGCGGTCCAAACAGAAGGCTTTTTATCACAGGAATAGAAATCAGCCCTCGACAACTTAACCGGCAGAAAAAGATTTTTTTGAAAAAATCCCTAAGCCCCGGGGTCACAATTTCTACAAAAATCTGACTTTCGGCAATTCACTCAAAAATGGTGACAAAGGGTTGCAATTGCTCCCCTGAAAGGTTTGGCGGTCGAAACAGAAGGCTTTTTATCACAGGAATAGAAATCAGCCCTCGACAACTTAACCGGCAGAAAAAGATTTTTTTGAAAAAATCCCTAAGCCCCGGGGTCACAATTTCTTTAGAAAACTGACTTTCGGCAATTCACTCAAAAATGGTTCCAAACCTTTCCAAATGCTCCCCTGAGAGGTTTGGCGGTCGAAACAGAAGGCTTTCAATCACAGGAAAAGAAATCAGCCCTCGACAACTTAACCGGCAGAAAAATATTTTTTTGAAAAAATCCCTAAGCCCCGGGGTCACAATTTCTTCAAAAATCTGACTTTCGGCAATTCACTCAAAAATGGTGACAAAGGGTTGCAATTGCTCCCCTGAGAGGTTTGGCGGTCGAAACCGAAGGCTTTTAATCACAGGAAAAGAAATCAGGCCTCCACAACTTAACTGGCAGAAAAAGATTTTTTTGAAAAAATCCCTAAGCCCCGGGGTCACAATTTCTTCAAAAATCTGACTTTAGGCAATTCACTCAAAAATGGTGCCAAACGGTTGCAATTGCTCCCCTGAAAGGTTTGGCGGTCGAAACAGAAGGCTTTTTATCACAGGAATAGACATCAGCCCTCGACAACATAACCGGCAGAAAAAGATTTTTTTGAAAAAATCCCTAAGCCCCGGGGTCACAATTTCATCAAAAATCTGACTTTCGGCAATTCACTCAAAAATGGTGCCAAACGGTTGCAATTGCTCCCCTGAAAGGTTTGGCGTTCAAAAAAGAAGGCTTTTTATCACAGGAAAAGAAATCAGCCCTCGACAACTTAACTGGCAGAAAAAGATTTTTTTGAAAAAATCCCTAAGCCCTGGGGTCACAATTTCTTCAAAAATCTGACTTTCGGCAATTCACTCAAAAATGATTCCAAACAGTTGCAAATGCTCCTGTCAAAGTTTTAGCGGTCCAAACAGAAGGCTTTTTATCACAGGAATAGAAATCAGCCCTCGACAACTTAACCGGCAGAAAAAGATTTTTTTGAAAAAATCCCTAAGCCCCGGGGTCACAATTTATTCAAAAATCTGACTTTCGGCAATTCACTCAAAAATGGTGACAAAGGGTTGCAATTGCTCCCCTGAAAGGTTTGGCGGTCGAAACAGAAGGCTTTTTATCACAGGAATAGAAATCAGCCCTCGACAACTTAACCGGCAGAAAAAGATTTTTTTGAAAAAATCCCTAAGCCCCGGGGTCACAATTTCTTCAGAAAACTGACTTTCGGCAATTCACTCAAAAATGGTGCCAAACCTTTCCAAATGCTCCCCTGAGAGGTTTGGCGGTCGAAACCGAAGGCTTTTAATCACAGGAAAAGAAATCAGGCCTCCACAACTTAACCGGCAGAAAAATTTTTTTTTGAAAAAATCCCTAAGCACAGGGGTCACAATTTCTTTAAAAATCTGACTTTCGGCAATTCACTCAAAAATGGTGACAAAGGGTTGCAATTGCTCCCCTGAAAGGTTTGGCGGTCGAAACAGAAGGCTTTTTATCACAGGAATAGAAATCAGCCGTCGACAACTTAACCGGCAGAAAAATATTTTTTTGAAAAAATCCCTAAGCCCCAGGGTCACAATTTCTTCAAAAATCTGAGTTTCGGCAATTCACTCAAAATGATTCCAAACAGTTGCAAATGCTCCTCTTAAAGTTTTAGCGGTCCAAACAGAAGGCTTTTTATGACAGGAATAGAAATTAGCCCTCGACAACTTAACCGGCAGAAAAAGATTTTTTTGAAAAAATCCCTAAGCCCCGGAGTCACAATTTCATCAAAAATCTGAGTTTCGGCAATTCACTCAAAAATGGTGCCAAACGGTTGCAATTGCTCCCCTGAAAGGTTTGGCGTTCGAAAAAGAAGGCTTTCAATCACAGGAAAAGAAATCAGCCCTCGACAACTTAACCGGCAGAAAAATATTTTTTTAAAAAAATCCCTAAGCCCCGGGGTCACAATTTCATCAAAAATCTGAGTTTCGGCAACTCACTCAAAAATGATTCCAAACAGTTGCAAATGCTCCTCTGAAAGTTTTAGCGGTCCAAACAGAAGGCTTTTTATCACAGGAATAGAAATCAGCCCTCGACAACTTAACCGGCAGAAAAAGATTTTTTTGAAAAAATCCCTAAGCCCCGGGGTAACAATTTCATCAAAAATCTGACTGTCGGCAATTCACTAAAAAATGGTGCCAAACGGTTGCAATTGCTCCCCTGAAATGTTTGGCGTTCAAAAAAGAAGGCTTTCAATCACAGGAAAAGAAATCAGCCCTCGACAACTTAACCGGCAGAAAAAGATTTTTTTGAAAAAATCCCTAAGCCCCGGCCGGGGTCACAATTTCTTCAAAAATCTGACTTTCGGCAATTCACTCAAAAATGATTCCAAACAGTTGCAAATGCTCCTGTGAAAGTTTTAGCGGTCGAAACCGAAGGCTTTTAATCACAGGAAAAGAAATCAGGCCTCCACAACTTAACCGGCAGAAAAAGATTTTTTTGAAAAAATCCCTAAGCCCCGGGGTCACAATTTCTTCAAAAATCTGACTTTCGGCAACTCACTCAAAAATGGTGACAAAGGGTTGCAATTGCTCCCCTGAAAGGTTTGGCGGTCGAAACAGAAGGCTTTTTATCACAGGAATAGAAATCAGCCCTCGACAACTTAACCGGCAGAAAAATATTTTTTTGAAAAAATCCCTAAGCCCCGGGGTCACAATTTCTTCAAAAATCTGACTTTCGGCAATTCACTCAAAAATGATTCCAAACAGCTGCAAATGCTCCTCTAAAAATTTTAGCGGTCCAAACAGAAGGCTTTTTATCACAGGAATAGAAATCAGCCCTCGACAACTTAACCGGCAGAAAAAGATTTTTTTGAAAAAATCCCTAAGCCCCGGGGTCACAATTTCTACAAAAATCTGACTTTCGGCAATTCACTCAAAAATGGTGACAAAGGGTTGCAATTGCTCCCCTGAAAGGTTTGGCGGTCGAAACAGAAGGCTTTTTATCACAGGAATAGAAATCAGCCCTCGACAACTTAACCGGCAGAAAAAGATTTTTTTGAAAAAATCCCTAAGCCCCGGGGTCACAATTTCTTTAGAAAACTGACTTTCGGCAATTCACTCAAAAATGGTTCCAAACCTTTCCAAATGCTCCCCTGAGAGGTTTGGCGGTTGAAACAGAAGGCTTTCAATCACAGGAAAAGAAATCAGCCCTCGACAACTTAACCGGCAGAAAAATATTTTTTTGAAAAAATCCCTAAGCCCCGGGGTCACAATTTCTTCAAAAATCTGACTTTCGGCAATTCACTCAAAAATGGTGACAAAGGGTTGCAATTGCTCCCCTGAGAGGTTTGGCGGTCGAAACCGAAGGCTTTTAATCACAGGAAAAGAAATCAGGCCTCCACAACTTAACCGGCAGAAAAAGATTTTTTTGAAAAAATCCCTAAGCCCCGGGGTCACAATTTCTTCAAAAATCTGACTTTCGGCAATTCACTCAAAAATGATTCCAAACAGCTGCAAATGCTCCTCTAAAAATTTTAGCGGTCCAAACAGAAGGCTTTTTATCACAGGAATAGAAATCAGCCCTCGACAACTTAACCGGCAGAAAAAGATTTTTTTGAAAAAATCCCTAAGCCCCGGGGTCACAATTTCATCAAAAATATGACTTTCGGCAATTCACTCAAAAATGGTGACAAAGGGTTGCAATTGCTCCCCTGAAAGGTTTGGCGGTCGAAACAGAAGGATTTTTATCACAGGAATAGAAATCAGCCCTCGACAACTTAACCGGCAGAAAAAGATTTTTTTGAAAAAATCCCTAAGCGGGGTCACAATTTCTTCAGAAAACTGACTTTCGGCAATTCACTCAAAAATGGTGACAAACCTTTCCAAATGCTCCCCTGAGAGGTTTGGCGGTCGAAACAGAAGGCTTTCAATCACAGGAAAAGAAATCAGCCCTCGACAACTTAACCGGCAGAAAAATATTTTTTTGAAAAAATCCCTAAGCCCCGGGGTCACAATTTCTTCAAAAATCTGACTTTCGGCAATTCACTCAAAAATGGTGACAAAGGGTTGCAATTGCTCCCCTGAAAGGTTTGGCGGTCCAAACAGAAGGCTTTCAATCACAGGAAAAGAAATCAGCCCTCGACAACTTAACCGGCAGAAAAAGATTTTTTTGAAAAAATCCCTAAGCCCCGGGGTCACAATTTCATCAAAAATCTGACTTTAGGCAATTCACTCAAAAATGGTGCCAAACGGTTGCAATTGCTCCCCTGAAAGGTTTGGCGGTCGAAACAGAAGGCTTTTTATCACAGGAATAGAAATCAGCCCTCGACAACTTAACCGGCAGAAAAAGATTTTTTTGAAAAAATCCCTAAGCCCCGGGGTCACAATTTCTTCAAAAATCTGACTTTCGGCAATTCACTCAAAAATGATTCCAAACAGCTGCAAATGCTCCTCTAAAAATTTTAGCGGTCCAAACAGAAGGCTTTTTATCACAGGAATAGAAATCAGCCCTCGACAACTTAACCGGCAGAAAAAGATTTTTTTGAAAAAATCCCTAAGCCCCGGGGTCACAATTTCTACAAAAATCTGACTTTCGGCAATTCACTCAAAAATGGTGACAAAGGGTTGCAATTGCTCCCCTGAAAGGTTTGGCGGTCGAAACAGAAGGCTTTTTATCACAGGAATAGAAATCAGCCCTCGACAACTTAACCGGCAGAAAAAGATTTTTTTGAAAAAATCCCTAAGCCCCGGGGTCACAATTTCTTTAGAAAACTGACTTTCGGCAATTCACTCAAAAATGGTTCCAAACCTTTCCAAATGCTCCCCTGAGAGGTTTGGCGGTCGAAACAGAAGGCTTTCAATCACAGGAAAAGAAATCAGCCCTCGACAACTTAACCGGCAGAAAAATATTTTTTTGAAAAAATCCCTAAGCCCCGGGGTCACAATTTCTTCAAAAATCTGACTTTCGGCAATTCACTCAAAAATGGTGACAAAGGGTTGCAATTGCTCCCCTGAGAGGTTTGGCGGTCGAAACCGAAGGCTTTTAATCACAGGAAAAGAAATCAGGCCTCCACAACTTAACCGGCAGAAAAAGATTTTTTTGAAAAAATCCCTAAGCCCCGGGGTCACAATTTCTTCAAAAATCTGACTTTAGGCAATTCACTCAAAAATGGTGCCAAACGGTTGCAATTGCTCCCCTGAAAGGTTTGGCGGTCGAAACAGAAGGCTTTTTATCACAGGAATAGACATCAGCCCTCGACAACATAACCGGCAGAAAAAGATTTTTTTGAAAAAATCCCTAAGCCCCGGGTTCACAATTTCATCAAAAATCTGACTTTCGGCAATTCACTCAAAAATGGTGCCAAACGGTTGCAATTGCTCCCCTGAAAGGTTTGGCGTTCAAAAAAGAAGGCTTTTTATCACAGGAAAAGAAATCAGCCCTCGACAACTTAACTGGCAGAAAAAGATTTTTTTGAAAAAATCCCTAAGCCCTGGGGTCACAATTTCTTCAAAAATCTGACTTTCGGCAATTCACTCAAAAATGATTCCAAACAGTTGCAAATGCTCCTGTCAAAGTTTTAGCGGTCCAAACAGAAGGCTTTTTATCACAGGAATAGAAATCAGCCCTCGACAACTTAACCGGCAGAAAAAGATTTTTTTGAAAAAATCCCTAAGCCCCGGGGTCACAATTTATTCAAAAATCTGACTTTCGGCAATTCACTCAAAAATGGTGACAAAGGGTTGCAATTGCTCCCCTGAAAGGTTTGGCGGTCGAAACAGAAGGCTTTTTATCACAGGAATAGAAATCAGCCCTCGACAACTTAACCGGCAGAAAAAGATTTTTTTGAAAAAATCCCTAAGCCCCGGGGTCACAATTTCTTCAGAAAACTGACTTTCGGCAATTCACTCAAAAATGGTGCCAAACCTTTCCAAATGCTCCCCTGAGAGGTTTGGCGGTCGAAACCGAAGGCTTTTAATCACAGGAAAAGAAATCAGGCCTCCACAACTTAACCGGCAGAAAAAATTTTTTTTGAAAAAATCCCTAAGCACAGGGGTCACAATTTCTTTAAAAATCTGACTTTCGGCAATTCACTCAAAAATGGTGACAAAGGGTTGCAATTGCTCCCCTGAAAGGTTTGGCGGTCGAAACAGAAGGCTTTTTATCACAGGAATAGAAATCAGCCCTCGACAACTTAACCGGCAGAAAAATATTTTTTTGAAAAAATCCCTAAGCCCCAGGGTCACAATTTCTTCAAAAATCTGAGTTTCGGCAATTCACTCAAAATGATTCCAAACAGTTGTCAATGCTCCTCTTAAAGTTTTAGCGGTCCAAACAGAAGGCTTTTTATGACAGGAATAGAAATCAGCCCTCGACAACTTAACCGGCAGAAAAAGATTTTTTTGAAAAAATCCCTAAGCCCCGGGGTAACAATTTCATCAAAAATCTGACTGTCGGCAATTCACTAAAAAATGGTGCCAAACGGTTGCAATTGCTCCCCTGAAATGTTTGGCGTTCAAAAAAGAAGGCTTTCAATCACAGGAAAAGAAATCAGCCCTCGACAACTTAACCGGCAGAAAAATATTTTTTTGAAAAAATCCCTAAGCCCCGGGGTCACAATTTCTTCAAAAATCTGACTGTCGGCAATTCACTAAAAAATGGTTCCAAACGGTTGCAATTGCTCCCCTGAAATGTTTGGCGTTCAAAAAAGAAGGCTTTCAATCACAGGAAAAGAAATCAGCCCTCGACAACTTAACCGGCAGAAAAATATTTTTTTGAAAAAATCCCTAAGCCCCGGCCGGGGTCACAATTTCTTCAAAAATCTGACTTTCGGCAATTCACTCAAAAATGGTGACAAAGGGTTGCAATTGCTCCTGTGAAAGTTTTAGCGGTCGAAACCGAAGACTTTTAATCACAGGAAAAGAAATCAGCCCTCGACAACTTAACCGGCAGAAAAAGATTTTTTTGAAAAAATCCCTAAGCCCCGGGGTCACAATTTCTTCGAAAATCTGACTTTAGGCAATTCACTCAAAAATGATTCCAAACAGCTGCAAATGCTCCTCTAAAAATTTTAGCGGTCCAAACAGAAGGCTTTTTATCACAGGAATAGAAATCAGCCCTCGACAACTTAACCGGCAGAAAAAGATTTTTTTGAAAAAATCCCTAAGCTCCGGGGTCACAATTTCTTCAAAAATCTGACTTTCGGCAATTCACTCAAAAATGATTCCAAACAGCTGCAAATGCTCCTCTAAAAATTTTAGCGGTCCAAACAGAAGGCTTTTTATCACAGGAATAGAAATCAGCCCTCGACAACTTAACCGGCAGAAAAAGATTTTTTTGAAAAAATCCCTAAGCCCCGGGGTCACAATTTCATCAAAAATCTGACTTTCGGCAATTCACTCAAAAATGGTGACAAAGGGTTGCAATTGCTCCCCTGAAAGGTTTGGCGGTCGAAACAGAAGGATTTTTATCACAGGAATAGAAATCAGCCCTCGACAACTTAACCGGCAGAAAAAGATTTTTTTGAAAAAATCCCTAAGCCGGGTCACAATTTCTTCAGAAAACTGACTTTCGGCAATTCACTCAAAAATGGTGCCAAACCTTTCCAAATGCTCCCCTGAGAGGTTTGGCGGTCGAAACAGAAGGCTTTCAATCACAGGAAAAGAAATCAGCCCTCGACAACTTAACCGGCAGAAAAATATTTTTTTGAAAAAATCCCTAAGCCCCGGGGTCACAATTTCTTCAAAAATCTGACTTTCGGCAATTCACTCAAAAATGGTGACAAAGGGTTGCAATTGCTCCCCTGAAAGGTTTGGCGGTCCAAACAGAAGGCTTTCAATCACAGGAAAAGAAATCAGCCCTCGACAACTTAACCGGCAGAAAAAGATTTTTTTGAAAAAATCCCTAAGCCCCGGGGTCACAATTTCATCAAAAATCTGACTTTAGGCAATTCACTCAAAAATGGTGCCAAACGCTTGCAATTGCTCCCCTGAAAGGTTTGGCGGTCGAAACAGAAGGCTTTCAATCACAGGAAAAGAAATCAGCCCTCGACAACTTAACCGGCAGAAAAATATTTTTTTAAAAAAATCCCTAAGCCCCGGGGTCACAATTTCTTCAAAAATCTGAGTTTCGGCAATTCACTCAAAAATGATTCCAAACAGTTGCAAATGCTGCTCTGAAAGTTTTAGCGGTCCAAACAGAAGGCTTTTTATCACAGGAATAGAAATCAGCCCTCGACAACTTAACCGGCAGAAAAAGATTTTTTTGAAAAAATCCCTAAGCCCCGGGGTCACAATTTCTTCAAAAATCTGACTTTCGGCAATTCACTCAAAAATGGTGCCAAACGGTTGCAATTGCTCCCCTGAAAGGTTTGGCGTTCAAAAAAGAAGGCTTTTTATCACAGGAAAAGAAATCAGCCCTCGACAACTTAACTGGCAGAAAAAGATTTTTTTGAAAAAATCCCTAAGCCCTGGGGTCACAATTTCTTCAAAAATCTGACTTTCGGCAATTCACTCAAAAATGATTCCAAACAGTTGCAAATGCTCCTGTGAAAGTTTTAGCGGTCCAAACAGAAGGCTTTTAATCACAGGAATAGAAATCAGCCCTCGACAACTTAACCGGCAGAAAAAGATTTTTTTGAAAAAATCCCTAAGCCCCGGGGTCACAATTTATTCAAAAATCTGACTTTCGGCAATTCACTCAAAAATGGTGACAAAGGGTTGCAATTGCTCCCCTGAAAGGTTTGGCGGTCGAAACAGAAGGCTTTTTATCACAGGAATAGAAATCAGCCCTCGACAACTTAACCGGCAGAAAAAGATTTTTTTAAAAAAATCCCTAAGCCCCGGGGTCACAATTTCTTCAGAAAACTGACTTTCGGCAATTCACTCAAAAATGGTGCCAAACCTTTCCAAATGCTCCCCTGAGAGGTTTGGCGGTCGAAACCGAAGGCTTTTAATCACAGGAAAAGAAATCAGGCCTCCACAACTTAACCGGCAGAAAAAGATTTTTTTGAAAAAATCCCTAAGCCCCGGGGTCACAATTTCTTCAAAAATCTGACTTTCGACAATTCACTCAAAAATGGTTCCAAACGGTTGCAATTGCTCCCCTGAAAGGTTTGGCGATCGAAACAGAAGGCTTTTTATCACAGGAATAGAAATCAGCCCTCGACAACTTAACCGGCAGAAAAAGATTTTTTTGAAAAAATCCCTAAGCCCCGGGGTCACAATTTCTTCAGAAAACTGACTTTCGGCAATTCACTCAAAAATGGTGCCAAACCTTTCCAAATGCTCCCCTGAGAGGTTTGGCGGTCGAAACCGAAGGCTTTTAATCACAGGAAAAGAAATCAGGCCTCCACAACTTAACCGGCAGAAAAAGATTTTTTTGAAAAAATCCCTAAGCCCCGGGGTCACAATTTCTTCAGAAAACTGACTTTCGGCAATTCACTCAAAAATGGTTCCAAACCTTTCCAAATACTCCCCTGAGAGGTTTGGCGGTCGAAACCGAAGGCTTTTAATCACAGGAATAGAAATCAGCCCTCGACAACTTAACCGGCAGAAAAATATTTTTTTGAAAAAATCCCTAAGCCCCAGGGTCACAATTTCTTCAAAAATCTGAGTTTCGGCAATTCACTCAAAATGATTCCAAACAGTTGCAAGTGCTCCTCTTAAAGTTTTAGCGGTCCAAACAGAAGGCTTTTTATGACAGGAATAGAAATTAGCCCTCGACAACTTAACCGGCAGAAAAAGATTTTTTTGAAAAAATCCCTAAGCCCCGGAGTCACAATTTCATCAAAAATCTGACTTTCGGCAATTCACTCAAAAATGGTGCCAAACGGTTGCAATTGCTCCCCTGAAAGGTTTGGCGTTTGAAAAAGAAGGCTTTCAATCACAGGAAAAGAAATCAGCCCTCGACAACTTAACCGGCAGAAAAATATTTTTTTTAAAAAATCCCTAAGCCCCGGGGTCACAATTTCTTCAAAAATCTGAGTTTCGGCAACTCACTCAAAAATGATTCCAAACAGTTGCAAATGCTCCTCTGAAAGTTTTAGCGGTCCAAACAGAAGGCTTTTTATCACAGGAATAGAAATCAGCCCTCGACAACTTAACCGGCAGAAAAAGATTTTTTTGAAAAAATCCCTAAGCCCCGGGGTCACAATTTCTTCAAAAATCTGACTTTCGGAAATTCACTCAAAAATGGTGACAAAGGGTTGCAATTGCTCCTCTGAAAGCTTTGGCGGTCGAAACAGAAGGCTTTTTATCACAGGAATAGAAATCAGCCCTCGACAACTTAACCGGCAGAAAAAGATTTTTTTGAAAAAATCCCTAAGCCCCGGGGTCACAATTTCTTCAAAAATCTGACTTTCGACAATTCACTCAAAAATGGTTCCAAACGGTTGCAATTGCTCCCCTGAAAGGTTTGGCGATCGAAACAGAAGGCTTTTTATCACAGGAACAGAAATCAGCCCTCGACAACTTAACCGGCAGAAAAAGATTTTTTTGAAAAAATCCCTAAGCCCCGGGGTCACAATTTCTTCAGAAAACTGACTTTCGGCAATTCACTCAAAAATGGTGCCAAACCTTTCCAAATGCTCCCCTGAGAGGTTTGGCGGTCGAAACCGAAGGCTTTTAATCACAGGAAAAGAAATCAGGCCTCCACAACTTAACCGGCAGAAAAAGATTTTTTTGAAAAAAACCCTAAGCCCCGGGGTCACAATTTCTTCAGAAAACTGACTTTCGGCAATTCACTCAAAAATGGTTCCAAACCTTTCCAAATACTCCCCTGAGAGGTTTGGCGGTCGAAACCGAAGGCTTTTAATCACAGGAATAGAAATCAGCCCTCGACAACTTAACCGGCAGAAAAATATTTTTTTGAAAAAATCCCTAAGCCCCAGGGTCACAATTTCTTCAAAAATCTGAGTTTCGGCAATTCACTCAAAATGATTCCAAACAGTTGCAAATGCTCCTCTTAAAGTTTTAGCGGTCCAAACAGAAGGCTTTTTATGACAGGAATAGAAATTAGCCCTCGACAACTTAACCGGCAGAAAAAGATTTTTTTGAAAAAATCCCTAAGCCCCGGAGTCACAATTTCATCAAAAATCTGACTTTCGGCAATTCACTCAAAAATGGTGCCAAACGGTTGCAATTGCTCCCCTGAAAGGTTTGGCGTTCGAAAAAGAAGGCTTTCAATCACAGGAAAAGAAATCAGCCCTCGACAACTTAACCGGCAGAAAAATATTTTTTTTAAAAAATCCCTAAGCCCCGGGGTCACAATTTCTTCAAAAATCTGAGTTTCGGCAACTCACTCAAAAATGATTCCAAACAGTTGCAAATGCTCCTCTGAAAGTTTTAGCGGTCCAAACAGAAGGCTTTTTATCACAGGAATAGAAATCAGCCCTCGACAACTTAACCGGCAGAAAAAGATTTTTTTGAAAAAATCCCTAAGCCCCGGGGTCACAATTTCTTCAAAAATCTGACTTTCGGAAATTCACTCAAAAATGGTGACAAAGGGTTGCAATTGCTCCTCTGAAAGCTTTGGCGGTCGAAACAGAAGGCTTTTTATCACAGGAATAGAAATCAGCCCTCGACAACTTAACCGGCAGAAAAAGATTTTTTTGAAAAAATCCCTAAGCCCCGGGGTCACAATTTCTTCAAAAATCTGACTTTCGACAATTCACTCAAAAATGGTTCCAAACGGTTGCAATTGCTCCCCTGAAAGGTTTGGCGATCGAAACAGAAGGCTTTTTATCACAGGAACAGAAATCAGCCCTCGACAACTTAACCGGCAGAAAAAGATTTTTTTGAAAAAATCCCTAAGCCCCGGGGTCACAATTTCTTCAGAAAACTGACTTTCGGCAATTCACTCAAAAATGGTGCCAAACCTTTCCAAATGCTCCCCTGAGAGGTTTGGCGGTCGAAACCGAAGGCTTTTAATCACAGGAAAAGAAATCAGGCCTCCACAACTTAACCGGCAGAAAAAGATTTTTTTGAAAAAAACCCTAAGCCCCGGGGTCACAATTTCTTCAGAAAACTGACTTTCGGCAATTCACTCAAAAATGGTTCCAAACCTTTCCAAATACTCCCCTGAGAGGTTTGGCGGTCGAAACCGAAGGCTTTTAATCACAGGAATAGAAATCAGCCCTCGACAACTTAACCGGCAGAAAAATATTTTTTTGAAAAAATCCCTAAGCCCCAGGGTCACAATTTCTTCAAAAATCTGAGTTTCGGCAATTCACTCAAAATGATTCCAAACAGTTGCAAATGCTCCTCTTAAAGTTTTAGCGGTCCAAACAGAAGGCTTTTTATGACAGGAATAGAAATTAGCCCTCGACAACTTAACCGGCAGAAAAAGATTTTTTTGAAAAAATCCCTAAGCCCCGGAGTCACAATTTCATCAAAAATCTGACTTTCGGCAATTCACTCAAAAATGGTGCCAAACGGTTGCAATTGCTCCCCTGAAAGGTTTGGCGTTCGAAAAAGAAGGCTTTCAATCACAGGAAAAGAAATCAGCCCTCGACAACTTAACCGGCAGAAAAATATTTTTTTTAAAAAATCCCTAAGCCCCGGGGTCACAATTTCTTCAAAAATCTGAGTTTCGGCAACTCACTCAAAAATGATTCCAAACAGTTGCAAATGCTCCTCTGAAAGTTTTAGCGATCCAAACAGAAGGCTTTTTATCACAGGAATAGAAATCAGCCCTCGACAACTTAACCGGCAGAAAAAGATTTTTTTGAAAAAATCCCTAAGCCCCGGGGTCACAATTTCTTCAAAAATCTGACTTTCGGAAATTCACTCAAAAATGGTGACAAAGGGTTGCAATTGCTCCTCTGAAAGCTTTGGCGGTCGAAACAGAAGGCTTTTTATCACAGGAATAGAAATCAGCCCTCGACAACTTAACCGGCAGAAAAAGATTTTTTTGAAAAAATCCCTAAGCCCCGGGGTCACAATTTCTTCAAAAATCTGACTTTCGGCAATTCACTCAAAAATGGTGACAAAGGGTTGCAATTGCTCCCCTGAGAGGTTTGGCGGTCGAAACCGAAGTCTTTTAATCACAGGAAAAGAAATCAGGCCTCCACAACTTAACCGGCAGAAAAAGATTTTTTTGAAAAAATCCCTAAGCCCCGGGGTCACAATTTCTTCAAAAATCTGACTTTCGGCAATTCACTCAAAAATGGTGACAAAGGGTTGCAATTGCTCCCCTGAAAGGTTTGGCGGTCGAAACAGAAGGCTTTTTATCACAGGAATAGAAATCAGCCCTCGACAACTTAACCGGCAGAAAAATATTTTTTTGAAAAAATCCCTAAGCCCCGGGGTCACAATTTCTTCAAAAATCTGACTTTCGGCAATTCACTCAAAAATGATTCCAAACAGCTGCAAATGCTCCTCTAAAAATTTTTGCGGTCCAAACAGAAGGCTTTTTATCACAGGAATAGAAATCAGCCCTCGACAACTTAACCGGCAGAAAAATATTTTTTTGAAAAAATCCCTAAGCCCCGGGGTCACAATTTCTACAAAAATCTGACTTTCGGCAATTCACTCAAAAATGGTGACAAAGGGTTGCAATTGCTCCCCTGAAAGGTTTGGCGGTCGAAACAGAAGGCTTTTTATCACAGGAATAGAAATCAGCCCTCGACAACTTAACCGGCAGAAAAAGATTTTTTTGAAAAAATCCCTAAGCCCCGGGGTCACAATTTCTTTAGAAAACTGACTTTCGGCAATTCACTCAAAAATGGTTCCAAACCTTTCCAAATGCTCCCCTGAGAGGTTTGGCGGTCGAAACCGAAGGCTTTTAATCACAGGAAAAGAAATCAGGCCTCCACAACTTAACCGGCAGAAAAAGATTTTTTTGAAAAAAACCCTAAGCCCCGGGGTCACAATTTCTTCAGAAAACTGACTTTCGGCAATTCACTCAAAAATGGTTCCAAACCTTTCCAAATACTCCCCTGAGAGGTTTGGCGGTCGAAACCGAAGGCTTTTAATCACAGGAATAGAAATCAGCCCTCGACAACTTAACCGGCAGAAAAATATTTTTTTGAAAAAATCCCTAAGCCCCAGGGTCACAATTTCTTCAAAAATCTGAGTTTCGGCAATTCACTCAAAATGATTCCAAACAGTTGCAAATGCTCCTCTTAAAGTTTTAGCGGTCCAAACAGAAGGCTTTTTATGACAGGAATAGAAATTAGCCCTCGACAACTTAACCGGCAGAAAAAGATTTTTTTGAAAAAATCCCTAAGCCCCGGAGTCACAATTTCATCAAAAATCTGACTTTCGGCAATTCACTCAAAAATGGTGCCAAACGGTTGCAATTGCTCCCCTGAAAGGTTTGGCGTTCGAAAAAGAAGGCTTTCAATCACAGGAAAAGAAATCAGCCCTCGACAACTTAACCGGCAGAAAAATATTTTTTTTAAAAAATCCCTAAGCCCCGGGGTCACAATTTCTTCAAAAATCTGAGTTTCGGCAACTCACTCAAAAATGATTCCAAACAGTTGCAAATGCTCCTCTGAAAGTTTTAGCGGTCCAAACAGAAGGCTTTTTATCACAGGAATAGAAATCAGCCCTCGACAACTTAACCGGCAGAAAAAGATTTTTTTGAAAAAATCCCTAAGCCCCGGGGTCACAATTTCTTCAAAAATCTGACTTTCGGAAATTCACTCAAAAATGGTGACAAAGGGTTGCAATTGCTCCTCTGAAAGCTTTGGCGGTCGAAACAGAAGGCTTTTTATCACAGGAATAGAAATCAGCCCTCGACAACTTAACCGGCAGAAAAAGATTTTTTTGAAAAAATCCCTAAGCCCCGGGGTCACAATTTCTTCAAAAATCTGACTTTCGACAATTCACTCAAAAATGGTTCCAAACGGTTGCAATTGCTCCCCTGAAAGGTTTGGCGATCGAAACAGAAGGCTTTTTATCACAGGAACAGAAATCAGCCCTCGACAACTTAACCGGCAGAAAAAGATTTTTTTGAAAAAATCCCTAAGCCCCGGGGTCACAATTTCTTCAGAAAACTGACTTTCGGCAATTCACTCAAAAATGGTGCCAAACCTTTCCAAATGCTCCCCTGAGAGGTTTGGCGGTCGAAACCGAAGGCTTTTAATCACAGGAAAAGAAATCAGGCCTCCACAACTTAACCGGCAGAAAAAGATTTTTTTGAAAAAAACCCTAAGCCCCGGGGTCACAATTTCTTCAGAAAACTGACTTTCGGCAATTCACTCAAAAATGGTTCCAAACCTTTCCAAATACTCCCCTGAGAGGTTTGGCGGTCGAAACCGAAGGCTTTTAATCACAGGAATAGAAATCAGCCCTCGACAACTTAACCGGCAGAAAAATATTTTTTTGAAAAAATCCCTAAGCCCCAGGGTCACAATTTCTTCAAAAATCTGAGTTTCGGCAATTCACTCAAAATGATTCCAAACAGTTGCAAATGCTCCTCTTAAAGTTTTAGCGGTCCAAACAGAAGGCTTTTTATGACAGGAATAGAAATTAGCCCTCGACAACTTAACCGGCAGAAAAAGATTTTTTTGAAAAAATCCCTAAGCCCCGGAGTCACAATTTCATCAAAAATCTGACTTTCGGCAATTCACTCAAAAATGGTGCCAAACGGTTGCAATTGCTCCCCTGAAAGGTTTGGCGTTCGAAAAAGAAGGCTTTCAATCACAGGAAAAGAAATCAGCCCTCGACAACTTAACCGGCAGAAAAATATTTTTTTTAAAAAATCCCTAAGCCCCGGGGTCACAATTTCTTCAAAAATCTGAGTTTCGGCAACTCACTCAAAAATGATTCCAAACAGTTGCAAATGCTCCTCTGAAAGTTTTAGCGGTCCAAACAGAAGGCTTTTTATCACAGGAATAGAAATCAGCCCTCGACAACTTAACCGGCAGAAAAAGATTTTTTTGAAAAAATCCCTAAGCCCCGGGGTCACAATTTCTTCAAAAATCTGACTTTCGGAAATTCACTCAAAAATGGTGACAAAGGGTTGCAATTGCTCCTCTGAAAGCTTTGGCGGTCGAAACAGAAGGCTTTTTATCACAGGAATAGAAATCAGCCCTCGACAACTTAACCGGCAGAAAAAGATTTTTTTGAAAAAATCCCTAAGCCCCGGGGTCACAATTTCTTCAAAAATCTGACTTTCGGCAATTCACTCAAAAATGGTGACAAAGGGTTGCAATTGCTCCCCTGAGAGGTTTGGCGGTCGAAACCGAAGTCTTTTAATCACAGGAAAAGAAATCAGGCCTCCACAACTTAACCGGCAGAAAAAGATTTTTTTGAAAAAATCCCTAAGCCCCGGGGTCACAATTTCTTCAAAAATCTGACTTTCGGCAATTCACTCAAAAATGGTGACAAAGGGTTGCAATTGCTCCCCTGAAAGGTTTGGCGGTCGAAACAGAAGGCTTTTTATCACAGGAATAGAAATCAGCCCTCGACAACTTAACCGGCAGAAAAATATTTTTTTGAAAAAATCCCTAAGCCCCGGGGTCACAATTTCTTCAAAAATCTGACTTTCGGCAATTCACTCAAAAATGATTCCAAACAGCTGCAAATGCTCCTCTAAAAATTTTTGCGGTCCAAACAGAAGGCTTTTTATCACAGGAATAGAAATCAGCCCTCGACAACTTAACCGGCAGAAAAATATTTTTTTGAAAAAATCCCTAAGCCCCGGGGTCACAATTTCTACAAAAATCTGACTTTCGGCAATTCACTCAAAAATGGTGACAAAGGGTTGCAATTGCTCCCCTGAAAGGTTTGGCGGTCGAAACAGAAGGCTTTTTATCACAGGAATAGAAATCAGCCCTCGACAACTTAACCGGCAGAAAAAGATTTTTTTGAAAAAATCCCTAAGCCCCGGGGTCACAATTTCTTTAGAAAACTGACTTTCGGCAATTCACTCAAAAATGGTTCCAAACCTTTCCAAATGCTCCCCTGAGAGGTTTGGCGGTCGAAACAGAAGGCTTTCAATCACAGGAAAAGAAATCAGCCCTCGACAACTTAACCGGCAGAAAAATATTTTTTTGAAAAAATCCCTAAGCCCCGGTGTCACAATTTCTTCAAAAATCTGACTTTCGGCAATTCACTCAAAAATGGTGACAAAGGGTTGCAATTGCTCCCCTGAGAGGTTTGGCGGTCGAAACCGAAGGCTTTTAATCACAGGAAAAGAAATCAGGCCTCCACAACTTAACCGGCAGAAAAAGATTTTTTTGAAAAAATCCCTAAGCCCCGGGGTCACAATTTCTTCAAAAATCTGACTTTCGGCAATTCACTCAAAAATGGTTCCAAACGGTTGCAATTGCTCCCCTGAAAGGTTTGGCGATCGAAACAGAAGGCTTTTTATCACAGGAATAGAAATCAGCCCTCGACAACTTAACCGGCAGAAAAAGATTTTTTTGAAAAAATCCCTAAGCCCCGGGGTCACAATTTCTTCAGAAAACTGACTTTCGGCAATTCACTCAAAAATGGTGCCAAACCTTTCCAAATGCTCCCCTGAGAGGTTTGGCGGTCGAAACCGAAGGCTTTTAATCACAGGAAAAGAAATCAGGCCTCCACAACTTAACCGGCAGAAAAAGATTTTTTTGAAAAAATCCCTAAGCACAGGGGTCACAATTTCTTTAAAAATCTGACTTTCGGCAATTCACTCAAAAATGGTGACAAAGGGTTGCAATTGCTCCCCTGAAAGGTTTGGCGGTCGAAACAGAAGGCTTTTTATCACAGGAATAGAAATCAGCCCTCGACAACTTAACCGGCAGAAAAATATTTTTTTGAAAAAATCCCTAAGCCCCAGGGTCACAATTTCTTCAAAAATCTGAGTTTCGGCAATTCACTCAAAATGATTCCAAACAGTTGCAAATGCTCCTCTTAAAGTTTTAGCGGTCCAAACAGAAGGCTTTTTATGACAGGAATAGAAATTAGCCCTCGACAACTTAACCGGCAGAAAAAGATTTTTTTGAAAAAATCCCTAAGCCCCGGAGTCACAATTTCATCAAAAATCTGACATTCGGCAATTCACTCAAAAATGGTGCCAAACGGTTCAATTGCTCCCCTGAAAGGTTTGGCGTTCGAAAAAGAAGGCTTTCAATCACAGGAAAAGAAATCAGCCCTCGACAACTTAACCGGCAGAAAAATATTTTTTTAAAAAAATCCCTAAGCCCCGGGGTCACAATTTCTTCAAAAATCTGAGTTTCGGCAACTCACTCAAAAATGATTCCAAACAGTTGCAAATGCTCCCCTGAAAGCTTTGGCGGTCGAAACAGAAGGCTTTTTATCACAGGAATAGAAATCAGCCCTCGACAACTTAACCGGCAGAAAAAGATTTTTTTGAAAAAATCCCTAAGCCCCGGGGTCACAATTTCTTCAAAAATCTGACTTTCGGCAATTCACTCAAAAATGGTGACAAAGGGTTGCAATTGCTCCCCTGAGAGGTTTGGCGGTCGAAACCGAAGTCTTTTAATCACAGGAAAAGAAATCAGGCCTCCACAACTTAACCGGCAGAAAAAGATTTTTTTGAAAAAATCCCTAAGCCCCGGGGTCACAATTTCTTCAAAAATCTGACTTTCGGCAATTCACTCAAAAATGGTGACAAAGGGTTGCAATTGCTCCCCTGAAAGGTTTGGCGGTCGAAACAGAAGGCTTTTTATCACAGGAATAGAAATCAGCCCTCGACAACTTAACCGGCAGAAAAATATTTTTTTGAAAAAATCCCTAAGCCCCGGGGTCACAATTTCTTCAAAAATCTGACTTTCGGCAATTCACTCAAAAATGATTCCAAACAGCTGCAAATGCTCCTCTAAAAATTTTTGCGGTCCAAACAGAAGGCTTTTTATCACAGGAATAGAAATCAGCCCTCGACAACTTAACCGGCAGAAAAATATTTTTTTGAAAAAATCCCTAAGCCCCGGGGTCACAATTTCTACAAAAATCTGACTTTCGGCAATTCACTCAAAAATGGTGACAAAGGGTTGCAATTGCTCCCCTGAAAGGTTTGGCGGTCGAAACAGAAGGCTTTTTATCACAGGAATAGAAATCAGCCCTCGACAACTTAACCGGCAGAAAAAGATTTTTTTGAAAAAATCCCTAAGCCCCGGGGTCACAATTTCTTTAGAAAACTGACTTTCGGCAATTCACTCAAAAATGGTTCCAAACCTTTCCAAATGCTCCCCTGAGAGGTTTGGCGGTCGAAACAGAAGGCTTTCAATCACAGGAAAAGAAATCAGCCCTCGACAACTTAACCGGCAGAAAAATATTTTTTTGAAAAAATCCCTAAGCCCCGGGGTCACAATTTCTTCAAAAATCTGACTTTCGGCAATTCACTCAAAAATGGTGACAAAGGGTTGCAATTGCTCCCCTGAGAGGTTTGGCGGTCGAAACCGAAGGCTTTTAATCACAGGAAAAGAAATCAGGCCTCCACAACTTAACCGGCAGAAAAAGATTTTTTTGAAAAAATCCCTAAGCCCCGGGGTCACAATTTCTTCAAAAATCTGACTTTCGGCAATTCACTCAAAAATGGTTCCAAACGGTTGCAATTGCTCCCCTGAAAGGTTTGGCGATCGAAACAGAAGGCTTTTTATCACAGGAATAGAAATCAGCCCTCGACAACTTAACCGGCAGAAAAAGATTTTTTTGAAAAAATCCCTAAGCCCCGGGGTCACAATTTCTTCAGAAAACTGACTTTCGGCAATTCACTCAAAAATGGTGCCAAACCTTTCCAAATGCTCCCCTGAGAGGTTTGGCGGTCGAAACCGAAGGCTTTTAATCACAGGAAAAGAAATCAGGCCTCCACAACTTAACCGGCAGAAAAAGATTTTTTTGAAAAAATCCCTAAGCACAGGGGTCACAATTTCATCAAAAATCTGACTTTCGGCAATTCACTCAAAAATGGTGACAAAGGGTTGCAATTGCTCCCCTGAAAGGTTTGGCGGTCGAAACAGAAGGCTTTTTATCACAGGAATAGAAATCAGCCCTCGACAACTTAACCGGCAGAAAAATATTTTTTTGAAAAAATCCCTAAGCCCCAGGGTCACAATTTCTTCAAAAATCTGAGTTTCGGCAATTCACTCAAAATGATTCCAAACAGTTGCAAATGCTCCTCTTAAAGTTTTAGCGGTCCAAACAGAAGGCTTTTTATGACAGGAATAGAAATTAGCCCTCGACAACTTAACCGGCAGAAAAAGATTTTTTTGAAAAAATCCCTAAGCCCCGGAGTCACAATTTCATCAAAAATCTGACATTCGGCAATTCACTCAAAAATGGTGCCAAACGGTTCAATTGCTCCCCTGAAAGGTTTGGCGTTCGAAAAAGAAGGCTTTCAATCACAGGAAAAGAAATCAGCCCTCGACAACTTAACCGGCAGAAAAATATTTTTTTAAAAAAATCCCTAAGCCCCGGGGTCACAATTTCTTCAAAAATCTGAGTTTCGGCAACTCACTCAAAAATGATTCGAAACAGTTGCAAATGCTCCCCTGAAAGCTTTGGCGGTCGAAACAGAAGGCTTTTTATCACAGGAATAGAAATCAGCCCTCGACAACTTAACCGGCAGAAAAAGATTTTTTTGAAAAAATCCCTAAGCCCCGGGGTCACAATTTCTTCAAAAATCTGACTTTCGGCAATTCACTCAAAAATGGTGACAAAGGGTTGCAATTGCTCCCCTGAGAGGTTTGGCGGTCGAAACCGAAGTCTTTTAATCACAGGAAAAGAAATCAGGCCTCCACAACTTAACCGGCAGAAAAAGATTTTTTTGAAAAAATCCCTAAGCCCCGGGGTCACAATTTCTTCAAAAATCTGACTTTCGGCAATTCACTCAAAAATGGTGACAAAGGGTTGCAATTGCTCCCCTGAAAGGTTTGGCGGTCGAAACAGAAGGCTTTTTATCACAGGAATAGAAATCAGCCCTCGACAACTTAACCGGCAGAAAAATATTTTTTTGAAAAAATCCCTAAGCCCCGGGGTCACAATTTCTTCAAAAATCTGACTTTCGGCAATTCACTCAAAAATGATTCCAAACAGCTGCAAATGCTCCTCTAAAAATTTTAGCGGTCCAAACAGAAGGCTTTTTATCACAGGAATAGAAATCAGCCCTCGACAACTTAACCGGCAGAAAAATATTTTTTTGAAAAAATCCCTAAGCCCCGGGGTCACAATTTCTACAAAAATCTGACTTTCGGCAATTCACTCAAAAATGGTGACAAAGGGTTGCAATTGCTCCCCTGAAAGGTTTGGCGGTCGAAACAGAAGGCTTTTTATCACAGGAATAGAAATCAGCCCTCGACAACTTAACCGGCAGAAAAAGATTTTTTTGAAAAAATCCCTAAGCCCCGGGGTCACAATTTCTTTAGAAAACTCACTTTCGGCAATTCACTCAAAAATGGTTCCAAACCTTTCCAAATGCTCCCCTGAGAGGTTTGGCGGTCGAAACAGAAG
Organism: Podarcis gaigeae; assembly: GCF_964106915.1. Taxonomy (NCBI): domain Eukaryota; kingdom Metazoa; phylum Chordata; class Lepidosauria; order Squamata; family Lacertidae; genus Podarcis; species Podarcis gaigeae. Next base: position 107,302 of record NW_028153441.1, on the reverse strand, counting down.
GCTTTCAATCACAGGAAAAGAAATCAGCCCTGGACAACTTAACCGGCAGAAAAATATTTTTTTGAAAAAATCCCTAAGCCCCGGGGTCACAATTTCTTCAAAAATCTGACTTTCGGCAATTCACTCAAAAATGGTGACAAAGGGTTGCAATTGCTCCCCTGAGAGGTTTGGCGGTCGAAACCGAAGGCTTTTAATCACAGGAAAAGAAATCAGGCCTCCACAACTTAACCGGCAGAAAAAGATTTTTTTGAAAAAATCCCTAAGCCCCGGGGTCACAATTTCTTCAAAAATCTGACTTTCGGCAATTCACTCAAAAATGGTGACAAAGGGTTGCAATTGCTCCCCTGAAAGGTTTGGCGGTCGAAACAGAAGGCTTTTTATCACAGGAATAGAAATCAGCCCTCGACAACTTAACCGGCAGAAAAAGATTTTTTTGAAAAAATCCCTAAGCCCCGGGGTCACAATTTCTTCAAAAATCTGACTTTCGGCAATTCACTCAAAAATGATTCCAAACAGCTGCAAATGCTCCTCTAAAAATTTTAGCGGTCCAAACAGAAGGCTTTTTATCACAGGAATAGAAATCAGCCCTCGACAACTTAACCGGCAGAAAAATATTTTTTTGAAAAAATCCCTAAGCCCCGGGGTCACAATTTCTACAAAAATCTGACTTTCGGCAATTCACTCAAAAATGGTGACAAAGGGTTGCAATTGCTCCCCTGAAAGGTTTGGCGGTCGAAACAGAAGGCTTTTTATCACAGGAATAGAAATCAGCCCTCGACAACTTAAGCGGCAGAAAAAGATTTTTTTGAAAAAATCCCTAAGCCCCGGGGTCACAATTTCTTTAGAAAACTGACTTTCGGCAATTCACTCAAAAATGGTTCCAAACCTTTCCAAATGCTCCCCTGAGAGGTTTGGCGGTCGAAACAGAAGGCTTTCAATCACAGGAAAAGAAATCAGCCCTGGACAACTTAACCGGCAGAAAAATATTTTTTTGAAAAAATCCCTAAGCCCCGGGGTCACAATTTCTTCAAAAATCTGACTTTCGGCAATTCACTCAAAAATGGTGACAAAGGGTTGCAATTGCTCCCCTGAGAGGTTTGGCGGTCGAAACCGAAGGCTTTTAATCACAGGAAAAGAAATCAGGCCTCCACAACTTAACCGGCAGAAAAAGATTTTTTTGAAAAAATCCCTAAGCCCCGGGGTCACAATTTCTTCAAAAATCTGACTTTCGGCAATTCACTCAAAAATGGTGACAAAGGGTTGCAATTGCTCCCCTGAAAGGTTTGGCGGTCGAAACAGAAGGCTTTTTATCACAGGAATAGAAATCAGCCCTCGACAACTTAACCGGCAGAAAAAGATTTTTTTGAAAAAATCCCTAAGCCCCGGGGTCACAATTTCTTCAAAAATCTGACTTTCGGCAATTCACTCAAAAATGATTCCAAACAGCTGCAAATGCTCCTCTAAAAATTTTAGCGGTCCAAACAGAAGGCTTTTTATCACAGGAATAGAAATCAGCCCTCGACAACTTAACCGGCAGAAAAATATTTTTTTGAAAATATCCCTAAGCCCCGGGGTCACAATTTCTACAAAAATCTGACTTTCGGCAATTCACTCAAAAATGGTGACAAAGGGTTGCAATTGCTCCCCTGAAAGGTTTGGCGGTCGAAACAGAAGGCTTTTTATCACAGGAATAGAAATCAGCCCTCGACAAGTTAACCGGCAGAAAAAGATTTTTTTGAAAAAATCCCTAAGCCCCGGGGTCACAATTTATTCAAAAATCTGACTTTCGGCAATTCACTCAAAAATGGTGACAAAGGTTTGCAATTGCTCCCCTGAAAGGTTTGGCGGTCGAAACAGAAGGCTTTTTATCACAGGAATAGAAATCAGCCCTCGACAACTTAACCGGCAGAAAAAGATTTTTTTGAAAAAATCCCTAAGCCCCGGGGTCACAATTTCTTCAGAAAACTGACTTTCGGCAATTCACTCAAAAATGGTGCCAAACCTTTCCAAATGCTCCCCTGAGAGGTTTGGCGGTCGAAACCGAAGGCTTTTAATCACAGGAAAAGAAATCAGGCCTCCACAACTTAACCGGCAGAAAAAGATTTTTTTGAAAAAATCCCTAAGCCCCGGGGTCACAATTTCTTCAAAAATCTGACTTTCGGCAATTCACTCAAAAATGGTGACAAAGGGTTGCAATTGCTCCCCTGAAAGGTTTGGCGATCGAAACAGAAGGCTTTTTATCACAGGAATAGAAATCAGCCCTCGACAACTTAACCGGCAGAAAAAGATTTTTTTGAAAAAATCCCTAAGCCCCGGGGTCACAATTTCTTCAGAAAACTGACTTTCGGCAATTCACTCAAAAATGGTGCCAAACCTTTCCAAATGCTCCCCTGAGAGGTTTGGCGGTCAAAACCGAAGGCTTTTAATCACAGGAAAAGAAATCAGGCCTCCACAACTTAACCGGCAGAAAAAGATTTTTTTGAAAAAATCCCTAAGCACAGGGGTCACAATTTCTTTAAAAATCTGACTTTCGGCAATTCACTCAAAAATGGTGACAAAGGGTTGCAATTGCTCCCCTGAAAGGTTTTGCGGTCGAAACAGAAGGCTTTTTATCACAGGAATAGAAATCAGCCCTCGACAACTTAACCGGCAGAAAAATATTTTTTTGAAAAAATCCCTAAGCCCCAGGGTCACAATTTCTTCAAAAATCTGAGTTTCGGCAATTCACTCAAAATGATTCCAAACAGTTGCACATGCTCCTCTTAAAGTTTTAGCGGTCCAAACAGAAGGCTTTTTATGACAGGAATAGAAATTAGCCCTCGACAACTTAACCGGCAGAAAAAGATTTTTTTGAAAAAATCCCTAAGCCCCGGAGTCACAATTTCATCAAAAATCTGACTTTCGGCAATTCACTCAAAAATGGTGACAAAGGGTTGCAATTGCTCCCCTGAAAGGTTTGGCGGTCGAAACAGAAGGCTTTTTATCACAGGAATAGAAATCAGCCCTCGACAACTTAACCGGCAGAAAAATATTTTTTTGAAAAAATCCCTAAGCCCCGGGGTCACAATTTCTTCAAAAATCTGACTTTCGGCAATTCACTCAAAAATGATTCCAAACAGCTGCAAATGCTCCTCTAAAAATTTTAGCGGTCCAAACAGAAGGCTTTTTATCACAGAAATAGAAATCAGCCCTCGACAACTTAACCGGCAGAAAAAGATTTTTTTGAAAAAATCCCTAAGCCCCGGGGTCACAATTTCTACAAAAATCTGACTTTCGGCAATTCACTCAAAAATGGTGACAAAGGGTTGCAATTGCTCCCCTGAAAGGTTTGGCGGTCGAAACAGAAGGCTTTTTATCACAGGAATAGAAATCAGCCCTCGACAACTTAACCGGCAGAAAAAGATTTTTTTGAAAAAATCCCTAAGCCCCGGGGTCACAATTTCTTTAGAAAACTGACTTTCGGCAATTCACTCAAAAATGGTGACAAAGGGTTGCAATTGCTCCCCTGAAAGGTTTGGCGGTCGAAACAGAAGGCTTTTTATCACAGGAATAGAAATCAGCCCTCGACACCTTAACCGGCAGAAAAAGATTTTTTTGAAAAAATCCCTAAGCCCCGGGGTCACAATTTCTTCAAAAATCTGACTTTCGGCAATTCACTCAAAAATGATTCCAAACAGCTGCAAATGCTCCTCTAAAAATTTTAGCGGTCCAAACAGAAGGCTTTTTATCACAGGAATAGAAATCAGCCCTCGACAACTTAACCGGCAGAAAAATATTTTTTTGAAAAAATCCCTAAGCCCCGGGGTCACAATTTCTACAAAAATCTGACTTTCGGCAATTCACTCAAAAATGGTGACAAAGGGTTGCAATTGCTCCCCTGAAAGGTTTGGCGGTCGAAACAGAAGGCTTTTTATCACAGGAATAGAAATCAGCCCTCGACAACTTAACCGGCAGAAAAAGATTTTTTTGAAAAAATCCCTAAGCCCCGGGGTCACAATTTCTTTAGAAAACTGACTTTCGGCAATTCACTCAAAAATGGTTCCAAACCTTTCCAAATGCTCCCCTGAGAGGTTTGGCGGTCGAAACAGAAGGCTTTCAATCACAGGAAAAGAAATCAGCCCTGGACAACTTAACCGGCAGAAAAATATTTTTTTGAAAAAATCCCTAAGCCCCGGGGTCACAATTTCTTCAAAAATCTGACTTTCGGCAATTCACTCAAAAATGGTGACAAAGGGTTGCAATTGCTCCCCTGAGAGGTTTGGCGGTCGAAACCGAAGGCTTTTAATCACAGGAAAAGAAATCAGGCCTCCACAACTTAACCGGCAGAAAAAGATTTTTTTGAAAAAATCCCTAAGCCCCGGGGTCACAATTTCTTCAAAAATCTGACTTTCGGCAATTCACTCAAAAATGGTGACAAAGGGTTGCAATTGCTCCCCTGAAAGGTTTGGCGGTCGAAACAGAAGGCTTTTTATCACAGGAATAGAAATCAGCCCTCGACAACTTAACCGGCAGAAAAAGATTTTTTTGAAAAAATCCCTAAGCCCCGGGGTCACAATTTCTTCAAAAATCTGACTTTCGGCAATTCACTCAAAAATGATTCCAAACAGTTGCACATGCTCCTCTTAAAGTTTTAGCGGTCCAAACAGAAGGCTTTCTTTGACAGGAATAGAAATTAGCCCTCGACAACTTAACCGGCAGAAAAAGATTTTTTTGAAAAAATCCCTAAGCCCCGGAGTCACAATTTCATCAAAAATCTGACTTTCGGCAATTCACTCAAAAATGGTGACAAAGGGTTGCAATTGCTCCCCTGAAAGGTTTGGCGGTCGAAACAGAAGGCTTTTTATCACAGGAATAGAAATCAGCCCTCGACAACTTAACCGGCAGAAAAATATTTTTTTGAAAAAATCCCTAAGCCCCGGGGTCACAATTTCTTCAAAAATCTGACTTTCGGCAATTCACTCAAAAATGATTCCAAACAGCTGCAAATGCTCCTCTAAAAATTTTAGCGGTCCAAACAGAAGGCTTTTTATCACAGGAATAGAAATCAGCCCTCGACAACTTAACCGGCAGAAAAATATTTTTTTGAAAAAATCCCTAAGCCCCGGGGTCACAATTTCTACAAAAATCTGACTTTCGGCAATTCACTCAAAAATGGTGACAAAGGGTTGCAATTGCTCCCCTGAAAGGTTTGGCGGTCGAAACAGAAGGCTTTTTATCACAGGAATAGAAATCAGCCCTCGACAACTTAACCGGCAGAAAAAGATTTTTTTGAAAAAATCCCTAAGCCCCGGGGTCACAATTTCTTTAGAAAACTGACTTTCGGCAATTCACTCAAAAATGGTTCCAAACCTTTCCAAATGCTCCCCTGAGAGGTTTGGCGGTCGAAACAGAAGGCTTTCAATCACAGGAAAAGAAATCAGCCCAGGACAACTTAACCGGCAGAAAAATATTTTTTTGAAAAAATCCCTAAGCCCCGGGGTCACAATTTCTTCAAAAATCTGACTTTCGGCAATTCACTCAAAAATGGTGACAAAGGGTTGCAATTGCTCCCCTGAGAGGTTTGGCGGTCGAAACCGAAGGCTTTTAATCACAGGAAAAGAAATCAGGCCTCCACAACTTAACCGGCAGAAAAAGATTTTTTTGAAAAAATCCCTAAGCCCCGGGGTCACAATTTCTTCAAAAATCTGACTTTCGGCAATTCACTCAAAAATGGTGACAAAGGGTTGCAATTGCTCCCCTGAAAGGTTTGGCGGTCGAAACAGAAGGCTTTTTATCACAGGAATAGAAATCAGCCCTCGACAACTTAACCGGCAGAAAAAGATTTTTTTGAAAAAATCCCTAAGCCCCGGGGTCACAATTTCTTCAAAAATCTGACTTTCGGCAATTCACTCAAAAATGATTCCAAACAGCTGCAAATGCTCCTCTAAAAATTTTAGCGGTCCAAACAGAAGGCTTTTTATCACAGGAATAGAAATCAGCCCTCGACAACTTAACCGGCAGAAAAAGATTTTTTTGAAAAAATCCCTAAGCCCCGGGGTCACAATTTCTACAAAAATCTGACTTTCGGCAATTCACTCAAAAATGGTGACAAAGGGTTGCAATTGCTCCCCTGAAAGGTTTGGCGGTCGAAACAGAAGGCTTTTTATCACAGGAATAGAAATCAGCCCTCGACAACTTAACCGGCAGAAAAAGATTTTTTTGAAAAAATCCCTAAGCCCCGGGGTCACAATTTCTTTAGAAAACTGACTTTCGGCAATTCACTCAAAAATGGTTCCAAACCTTTCCAAATGCTCCCCTGAGAGGTTTGGCGGTCGAAACAGAAGGCTTTCAATCACAGGAAAAGAAATCAGCCCTGGACAACTTAACCGGCAGAAAAATATTTTTTTGAAAAAATCCCTAAGCCCCGGGGTCACAATTTCTTCAAAAATCTGACTTTCGGCAATTCACTCAAAAATGGTGACAAAGGGTTGCAATTGCTCCCCTGAGAGGTTTGGCGGTCGAAACCGAAGGCTTTTAATCACAGGAAAAGAAATCAGGCCTCCACAACTTAACCGGCAGAAAAAGATTTTTTTGAAAAAATCCCTAAGCCCCGGGGTCACAATTTCTTCAAAAATCTGACTTTCGGCAATTCACTCAAAAATGGTGACAAAGGGTTGCAATTGCTCCCCTGAAAGGTTTGGCGGTCGAAACAGAAGGCTTTTTATCACAGGAATAGAAATCAGCCCTCGACAACTTAACCGGCAGAAAAAGATTTTTTTGAAAAAATCCCTAAGCCCCGGGGTCACAATTTCTTCAAAAATCTGACTTTCGGCAATTCACTCAAAAATGATTCCAAACAGCTGCAAATGCTCCTCTAAAAATTTTAGCGGTCCAAACAGAAGGCTTTTTATCACAGGAATAGAAATCAGCCCTCGACAACTTAACCGGCAGAAAAAGATTTTTTTGAAAAAATCCCTAAGCCCCGGGGTCACAATTTCTACAAAAATCTGACTTTCGGCAATTCACTCAAAAATGGTGACAAAGGGTTGCAATTGCTCCCCTGAAAGGTTTGGCGGTCGAAACAGAAGGATTTTTATCACAGGAATAGAAATCAGCCCTCGACAACTTAAGCGGCAGAAAAAGATTTTTTTGAAAAAATCCCTAAGCCCCGGGGTCACAATTTATTCAAAAATCTGACTTTCGGCAATTCACTCAAAAATGGTGACAAAGGGTTGCAATTGCTCCCCTGAAAGGTTTGGCGGTCGAAACAGAAGGCTTTTTATCACAGGAATAGAAATCAGCCCTCGACAACTTAACCGGCAGAAAAAGATTTTTTTGAAAAAATCCCTAAGCCCCGGGGTCACAATTTCTTCAAAAATCTGACTTTCGGCAATTCACTCAAAAATGGTTCCAAACGGTTGCAATTGCTCCCCTGAAAGGTTTGGCGATCGAAACAGAAGGCTTTTTATCACAGGAATAGAAATCAGCCCTCGACAACTTAACCGGCAGAAAAAGATTTTTTTGAAAAAATCCCTAAGCCCCGGGGTCACAATTTCTTCAAAAAACTGACTTTCGGCAATTCACTCAAAAATGGTGCCAAACCTTTCCAAATGCTCCCCTGAGAGGTTTGGCGGTCGAAACCGAAGGCTTTTAATCACAGGAAAAGAAATCAGGCCTCCACAACTTAACCGGCAGAAAAAGATTTTTTTGAAAAAATCCCTAAGCACAGGGGTCACAATTTCTTTAAAAATCTGACTTTCGGCAATTCACTCAAAAATGGTGACAAAGGGTTGCAATTGCTCCCCTGAAAGGTTTGGCGGTCGAAACAGAAGGCTTTTTATCACAGGAATAGAAATCAGCCCTCGACAACTTAACCGGCAGAAAAATATTTTTTTGAAAAAATCCCTAAGCCCCAGGGTCACAATTTCTTCAAAAATCTGAGTTTCGGCAATTCACTCAAAATGATTCCAAACAGTTGCACATGCTCCTCTTAAAGTTTTAGCGGTCCAAACAGAAGGCTTTTTATGACAGGAATAGAAATTAGCCCTCGACAACTTAACCGGAAGAAAAAGATTTTTTTGAAAAAATCCCTAAGCCCCGGAGTCACAATTTCATCAAAAATCTGACTTTCGGCAATTCACTCCAAAATGGTGCCAAACGGTTGCAATTGCTCCCCTGAAAGGTTTGGCGTTCGAAAAAGAAGGCTTTCAATCACAGGAAAAGAAATCAGCCCTCGACAACTTAACTGGCAGAAAAATATTTTTTTAAAAAAATCCCTAAGCCCCGGGGTCACAATTTCATCAAAAATCTGAGTTTCGGCAACTCACTCAAAAATGATTCCAAACAGTTGCAAATGCTCCTCTGAAAGTTTTAGCGGTCCAAACAGAAGGCTTTTTATCACAGGAATAGAAATCAGCCCTCGACAACTTAACCGGCAGAAAAAGATTTTTTTGAAAAAATCCCTAAGCCCTGGGGTCACAATTTCATCAAAAATCTGACTTTTGGCAATTCACTCAAAAATGATTCCAAACAGTTGCAAATGCTCCTCTGAAAGTTTTAGCGGTCCAAACAGAAGGCTTTTTATCACAGGAATAGAAATCAGCCCTCGACAACTTAACCGGCAGAAAAAGATTTTTTTGAAAAAATCCCTAAGCCCCGGGGTCACAATTTCTTCAAAAATCTGACTTTCGGCAATTCACTCAAAAATGATTCCAAACAGCTGCAAATGCTCCTCTAAAAATTTTAGCGGTCCAAACAGAAGGCTTTTTATCACAGGAATAGAAATCAGCCCTCGACAACTTAACCGGCAGAAAAAGATTTTTTTGAAAAAATCCCTAAGCCCCGGGGTCACAATTTCTACAAAAATCTGACTTTCGGCAATTCACTCAAAAATGGTGACAAAGGGTTGCAATTGCTCCCCTGAAAGGTTTGGCGGTCGAAACAGAAGGATTTTTATCACAGGAATAGAAATCAGCCCTCGACAACTTAACCGGCAGAAAAAGATTTTTTTGAAAAAATCCCTAAGCCCCGGGGTCACAATTTCTTTAGAAAACTGACTTTCGGCAATTCACTCAAAAATGGTGACAAAGGGTTGCAATTGCTCCCGAGAGGTTTGGCGGTCGAAACCGAAGGCTTTTAATCACAGGAATAGAAATCAGCCCTCGACAACTTAACCGGCAGAAAAAGATTTTTTTGAAAAAATCCCTAAGCCCCGGGGTCACAATTTCTTCAAAAATCTGACTTTAGGCAATTCACTCAAAAATGGTGCCAAACGGTTGCAATTCCTCCCCTGAAAGGTTTGCGGTCGAAACAGAAGGCTTTCAATCACAGGAAAAGAAATCAGCCCTCGACAAATTAACCGGCACAAAAATATTTTTTTGAAAAAATCCCTAAGCCCCGGGGTCACAATTTCTTCAAAAATCTGACTTTCGGCAATTCACTCAAAAATGATTCCAAACAGTTGCAAATGCTGCTCTGAAAGTTTTAGCGGTCCAAACAGAAGGCTTTTTATCACAGGAATAGAAATCAGCCCTCGACAACTTAACCGGCAGAAAAAGATTTTTTTGAAAAAATCCCTAAGCCCCGGGGTCACAATTTCATCAAAAATCTGACTTTCGGCAATTCACTCAAAAATGGTGCCAAACGGTTGCAATTGCTCCCCTGAAAGGTTTGGTGTTCAAAAAAGAAGGCTTTAAATCACAGGAAAAGAAATCAGCCCTCGACAACTTAACCGGCAGAAAAAGATTTTTTTGAAAAAATCCCTAAACCCCGGGGTCACAATTTCTTCAAAAATCTGACTTTCGGCAATTCACTCAAAAATGGTGCCAAACCTTTCCAAATGCTCCCCTGAGAAGTTTGGCGGTCCAAACAGAAGGCTTTTTATCACAGGAATAGAAATCAGCCCTCGACAACTTAACCGGCAGAAAAAGATTTTTTTGAAAAAATCCCTAAGCCCCGGGGTCACAATTTCTTCAAAAATCTGACTTTCGGCAATTCACTCAAAAATGATTCCAAACAATTGCCAATGCTCCTGTGAAAGTTTTAGCGGTCCAAACAGAAGGCTTTTTATCACAGGAATAGAAATCAGCCCTCGACAACTAAACCGGCAGAAAAAGATTTTTTTGAAAAAATCCCTAAGCCCTGGGGTCACAATTTCATCAAAAATCTGACTTTTGGCAATTCACTCAAAAATGATTCCAAACAGTTGCAAATGCTCCTCTGAAAGTTTTAGCGGTCCAAACAGAAGGCTTTTTATCACAGGAATAGAAATCAGCCCTCGACAACTTAACCGGCAGAAAAAGATTTTTTTGAAAAAATCCCTAAGCCCCGGGGTCACAATTTCATCAAAAATCTGACTGTCGGCAATTCACTCAAAAATGGTGCCAAACGGTTGCAATTGCTCCCCTGAAATGTTTGGCAGTCGAAACAGAAGGCTTTTTATCACAGGAATAGAAATCAGCCCTCGACAACTTAACCGGCAGAAAAATATTTTTTTGAAAAAATCCCTAAGCCCCGGGGTCACAATTTCTTCAAAAATCTGACTTTCGGCAATTCACTCAAAAATGATTCCAAACAGCTGCAAATGCTCCTCTAAAAATTTTAGCGGTCCAAACAGAAGGCTTTTTATCACAGGAATAGAAATCAGCCCTCGACAACTTAACCGGCAGAAAAAGATTTTTTTGAAAAAATCCCTAAGCCCCGGGGTCACAATTTCTTTAGAAAACTGACTTTCGGCAATTCACTCAAAAATGGTTCCAAACCTTTCCAAATGCTCCCCTGAGAGGTTTGGCGGTCGAAACAGAAGGCTTTCAATCACAGGAAAAGAAATCAGCCCTGGACAACTTAACCGGCAGAAAAATATTTTTTTGAAAAAATCCCTAAGCCCCGGGGTCACAATTTCTTCAAAAATCTGACTTTCGGCAATTCACTCAAAAATGGTGACAAAGGGTTGCAATTGCTCCCCTGAGAGGTTTGGCGGTCGAAACCGAAGGCTTTTAATCACAGGAAAAGAAATCAGGCCTCCACAACTTAACCGGCAGAAAAAGATTTTTTTGAAAAAATCCCTAAGCCCCGGGGTCACAATTTCTTCAAAAATCTGACTTTCGGCAATTCACTCAAAAATGGTGACAAAGGGTTGCAATTGCTCCCCTGAAAGGTTTGGCGGTCGAAACAGAAGGCTTTTTATCACAGGAATAGAAATCAGCCCTCGACAACTTAACCGGCAGAAAAAGATTTTTTTGAAAAAATCCCTAAGCCCCGGGGTCACAATTTCTTCAAAAATCTGACTTTCGGCAATTCACTCAAAAATGATTCCAAACAGCTGCAAATGCTCCTCTAAAAATTTTAGCGGTCCAAACAGAAGGCTTTTTATCACAGGAATAGAAATCAGCCCTCGACAACTTAACCGGCAGAAAAAGATTTTTTTGAAAAAATCCCTAAGCCCCGGGGTCACAATTTCTACAAAAATCTGACTTTCGGCAATTCACTCAAAAATGGTGACAAAGGGTTGCAATTGCTCCCCTGAAAGGTTTGGCGGTCGAAACAGAAGGCTTTTTATCACAGGAATAGAAATCAGCCCTCGACAACTTAACCGGCAGAAAAAGATTTTTTTGAAAAAATCCCTAAGCCCCGGGGTCACAATTTCTTTAGAAAACTGACTTTCGGCAATTCACTCAAAAATGGTTCCAAACCTTTCCAAATGCTCCCCTGAGAGGTTTGGCGGTCGAAACAGAAGGCTTTCAATCACAGGAAAAGAAATCAGCCCTGGACAACTTAACCGGCAGAAAAATATTTTTTTGAAAAAATCCCTAAGCCCCGGGGTCACAATTTCTTCAAAAATCTGACTTTCGGCAATTCACTCAAAAATGGTGACAAAGGGTTGCAATTGCTCCCCTGAGAGGTTTGGCGGTCGAAACCGAAGGCTTTTAATCACAGGAAAAGAAATCAGGCCTCCACAACTTAACCGGCAGAAAAAGATTTTTTTGAAAAAATCCCTAAGCCCCGGGGTCACAATTTCTTCAAAAATCTGACTTTCGGCAATTCACTCAAAAATGGTTCCAAACGGTTGCAATTGCTCCCCTGAAAGGTTTGGCGGTCGAAACAGAAGGCTTTTTATCACAGGAATAGAAATCAGCCCTCGACAACTTAACCGGCAGAAAAAGATTTTTTTGAAAAAATCCCTAAGCCCCGGGGTCACAATTTCTTCAAAAATCTGACTTTCGGCAATTCACTCAAAAATGATTCCAAACAGCTGCAAATGCTCCTCTAAAAATTTTAGCGGTCCAAACAGAAGGCTTTTTATCACAGGAATAGAAATCAGCCCTCGACAACTTAACCGGCAGAAAAAGATTTTTTTGAAAAAATCCCTAAGCCCCGGGGTCACAATTTCTACAAAAATCTGACTTTCGGCAATTCACTCAAAAATGGTGACAAAGGGTTGCAATTGCTCCCCTGAAAGGTTTGGCGGTCGAAACAGAAGGATTTTTATCACAGGAATAGAAATCAGCCCTCGACAACTTAAGCGGCAGAAAAAGATTTTTTTGAAAAAATCCCTAAGCCCCGGGGTCACAATTTATTCAAAAATCTGACTTTCGGCAATTCACTCAAAAATGGTGACAAAGGGTTGCAATTGCTCCCCTGAAAGGTTTGGCGGTCGAAACAGAAGGCTTTTTATCACAGGAATAGAAATCAGCCCTCGACAACTTAACCGGCAGAAAAAGATTTTTTTGAAAAAATCCCTAAGCCCCGGGGTCACAATTTCTTCAGAAAACTGACTTTCGGCAATTCACTCAAAAATGGTGCCAAACCTTTCCAAATGCTCCCCTGAGAGGTTTGGCGGTCGAAACCGAAGGCTTTTAATCACAGGAATAGAAATCAGCCCTCGACAACTTAACCGGCAGAAAAAGATTTTTTTGAAAAAATCCCTAAGCCCCGGGGTCACAATTTCTTCAAAAATCTGACTTTCGGCAATTCACTCAAAAATGGTTCCAAACGGTTGCAATTGCTCCCCTGAAAGGTTTGGCGATCGAAACAGAAGGCTTTTTATCACAGGAATAGAAATCAGCCCTCGACAACTTAACCGGCAGAAAAAGATTTTTTTGAAAAAATCCCTAAGCCCCGGGGTCACAATTTCTTCAAAAAACTGACTTTCGGCAATTCACTCAAAATGATTCCAAACAGTTGCACATGCTCCTCTTAAAGTTTTAGCGGTCCAAACAGAAGGCTTTTTATGACAGGAATAGAAATTAGCCCTCGACAACTTAACCGGAAGAAAAAGATTTTTTTGAAAAAATCCCTAAGCCCCGGAGTCACAATTTCATCAAAAATCTGACTTTCGGCAATTCACTCAAAAATGGTGCCAAACGGTTGCAATTGCTCCCCTGAAAGGTTTGGCGTTCGAAAAAGAAGGCTTTCAATCACAGGAAAAGAAATCAGCCCTCGACAACTTAACTGGCAGAAAAATATTTTTTTAAAAAAATCCCTAAGCCCCGGGGTCACAATTTCATCAAAAATCTGAGTTTCGGCAACTCACTCAAAAATGATTCCAAACAGTTGCAAATGCTCCTCTGAAAGTTTTAGCGGTCCAAACAGAAGGCTTTTTATCACAGGAATAGAAATCAGCCCTCGACAACTTAACCGGCAGAAAAAGATTTTTTTGAAAAAATCCCTAAGCCCTGGGGTCACAATTTCATCAAAAATCTGACTTTTGGCAATTCACTCAAAAATGATTCCAAACAGTTGCAAATGCTCCTCTGAAAGTTTTAGCGGTCCAAACAGAAGGCTTTTTATCACAGGAATAGAAATCAGCCCTCGACAACTTAACCGGCAGAAAAAGATTTTTTTGAAAAAATCCCTAAGCCCCGGGGTCACAATTTCATCAAAAATCTGACTGTCGGCAATTCAATCAAAAATGGTGCCAAACGGTTGCAATTGCTCCCCTGAAATGTTTGGCGGTCGAAACAGAAGGCTTTTTATCACAGGAATAGAAATCAGCCCTCGACAACTTAACCGGCAGAAAAATATTTTTTTGAAAAAATCCCTAAGCCCCGGGGTCACAATTTCTTCAAAAATCTGACTTTCGGCAATTCACTCAAAAATGATTCCAAACAGCTGCAAATGCTCCTCTAAAAATTTTAGCGGTCCAAACAGAAGGCTTTTTATCACAGGAATAGAAATCAGCCCTCGACAACTTAACCGGCAGAAAAAGATTTTTTTGAAAAAATCCCTAAGCCCCGGGGTCACAATTTCTTTAGAAAACTGACTTTCGGCAATTCACTCAAAAATGGTGACAAAGGGTTGCAATTGCTCCCGAGAGGTTTGGCGGTCGAAACCGAAGGCTTTTAATCACAGGAATAGAAATCAGCCCTCGACAACTTAACCGGCAGAAAAAGATTTTTTTGAAAAAATCCCTAAGCCCCGGGGTCACAATTTCTTCAAAAATCTGACTTTAGGCAATTCACTCAAAAATGGTGCCAAACGGTTGCAATTCCTCCCCTGAAAGGTTTGCGGTCGAAACAGAAGGCTTTCAATCACAGGAAAAGAAATCAGCCCTCGACAAATTAACCGGCACAAAAATATTTTTTTGAAAAAAACCCTAAGCCCCGGGGTCACAATTTCTACAAAAATCTGACTTTCGGCAATTCACTCAAAAATGGTGCCAAACGGTTGAAAATGCTCCCCTGAGAGGTTTGGCGGTCGAAACCGAAGGCTTTTAATCACAGGAAAAGAAATCAGCCCTCCACAACTTAACCGGCAGAAAAATATTTTTTTGAACAAATCCCTAAGCCCCGGGGTCACAATTTCTACAAAAATCTGACTTTAGGCAATTCACTCAAAAATGGTGCCAAACGGTTGCAATTGCTCCCCTGAAAGGTTTGGCGTTCGAAAAAGAAGGCTTTCAATCACAGGAAAAGAAATCAGCCCTCGACAACTTAACCGGCAGAAAAAGATTTTTTTGAAAAAATCCCTAAGCCCCGGGGTCACAATTTCTTCAAAAATCTGACTTTCGGCAATTCACTCAAAAATGATTCCAAACAGTTGCAAATGCTGCTCTGAAAGTTTTAGCGGTCCAAACAGAAGGCTTTTTATCACAGGAATAGAAATCAGCCCTCGACAACTTAACCGGCAGAAAAAGATTTTTTTGAAAAAATCCCTAAGCCCCGGGGTCACAATTTCATCAAAAATCTGACTTTCGGCAATTCACTCAAAAATGGTGCCAAACGGTTGCAATTGCTCCCCTGAAAGGTTTGGTGTTCAAAAAAGAAGGCTTTAAATCACAGGAAAAGAAATCAGCCCTCGACAACTTAACCGGCAGAAAAAGATTTTTTTGAAAAAATCCCTAAACCCCGGGGTCACAATTTCTTCAAAAATCTGACTTTCGGCAATTCACTCAAAAATGGTGCCAAACCTTTCCAAATGCTCCCCTGAGAAGTTTGGCGGTCCAAACAGAAGGCTTTTTATCACAGGAATAGAAATCAGCCCTCGACAACTTAACCGGCAGAAAAAGATTTTTTTGAAAAAATCCCTAAGCCCCGGGGTCACAATTTCTTCAAAAATCTGACTTTCGGCAATTCACTCAAAAATGATTCCAAACAATTGCCAATGCTCCTGTGAAAGTTTTAGCGGTCCAAACAGAAGGCTTTTTATCACAGGAATAGAAATCAGCCCTCGACAACTAAACCGGCAGAAAAAGATTTTTTTGAAAAAATCCCTAAGCCCCGGGGTCACAATTTCTTCAAAAATCTGACTTTCGGCAATTCACTCAAAAATGGTGACAAAGGGTTGCAATTGCTCCCCTGAAAGGTTTGGCGGTCGAAACAGAAGGCTTTTTATCACAGGAATAGAAATCAGCCCTCGACAACTTAACCGGCAGAAAAAGATTTTTTTGAAAAAATCCCTAAGCCCCCGGGTCACAATTTCTTCAGAAAACTGACTTTCGGCAATTCACTCAAAAATGGTGCCAAACTTTTCCAAATGCTCCCCTGAGAGGTTTGGCGGTCGAAACCGAAGGCTTTTAATCACAGGAAAAGAAATCAGGCCTCCACAACTTAACCGGCAGAAAAAGATTTTTTTGAAGAAATCCCTAAGCCCCGGGGTCACAATTTCTTCAAAAATCTGACTTTCGGCAATTCACTCAAAAATGGTGCCAAAGGGTTGCAATTGCTCCCCTGAAAGGTTTGGCGGTCAAAACAGAAGGCTTTCAATCACAGGAAAAGAAATCAGCCCTCGACAACTTAACCGGCAGAAAAAGATTTTTTTGAAAAAATCCCTAAGCCCCGGGGTCACAATTTCTTCAAAAATCTGACTTTCGGCAATTCACTCAAAAATGATTCCAAACAGTTGCAAATGCTGCACTGAAAGTTTTAGCGGTCCAAACAGAAGGCTTTTTATCACAGGAATAGAAATCAGCCCTCGACAACTTAACCGGCAGAAAAAGATTTTTTTGAAAAAATCCCTAAGCCCCGGGGTCACAATTTCATCAAAAATCTGACTTTCGGCAATTCACTCAAAAATGGTGCCAAACGGTTGCAATTGCTCCCCTGAAAGGTTTGGTGTTCAAAAAAGAAGGCTTTCAATCACAGGAAAAGAAATCAGCCCTGGACAACTTAACCGGCAGAAAAAGATTTTTTTGAAAAAATCACTAAACCCCGGGGTCACAATTTCTTCAAAAATCTGACTTTCGGCAATTCACTCAAAAATGGTGCCAAACCTTTCCAAATGCTCCCCTGAGAAGTTTGGCGGTCCAAACAGAAGGCTTTTTATCACAGGAATAGAAATCAGTCCTCGACAACTTAACCGGCAGAAAAAGATTTTTTTGAAAAAATCCCTAAGCCCCGGGGTCACAATTTCTTCAAAAATCTGACTTTCGGCAATTCACTCAAAAATGATTCCAAACAGTTGCCAATGCTCCTGTGAAAGTTTTAGCGGTCCAAACAGAAGGCTTTTTATCACAGGAATAGAAATCAGCCCTCGACAACTAAACCGGCAGAAAAAGATTTTTTTGAAAAAATCCCTAAGCCCCGGGGTCACAATTTCTTCAAAAATCTGACTTTCGGCAATTCACTCAAAAATGGTGCCAAACCTTTCCAAATGCTCCCCTGAGAGGTTTGGCGGTCAAAACCGAAGGCTTTTAATCACAGGAAAAGAAATCAGGCCTCCACAACTTAACCGGCAGAAAAAGATTTTTTTGAAAAAATCCCTAAGCCCCGGGGTCACAATTTCTTCAAAAATCTGACTTTCGGCAATTCACTCAAAAATGGTGACAAAGGGTTGCAATTGCTCCCCTGAAAGGTTTGGCGGTCAAAACAGAAGGCTTTCAATCACAGGAAAAGAAATCAGCCCTCGACAACTTAACCGGCAGAAAAATATTTTTTTGAAAAAATCCCTAAGCCCCGGGGTCACAATTTCTTCAAAAATCTGACTTTCGGCAATTCACTCAAAAATGGTGCCAAACGGTTGCAATTGCTCCCCTGAAAGGTTTGGCGTTCAAAAAAGAAGGCTTTTTATCACAGGAAAAGAAATCAGCCCTCGACAACTTAACTGGCAGAAAAAGATTTTTTTGAAAAAATCCCTAAGCCCTGGGGTCACAATTTCTTCAAAAATCTGACTTTCGGCAATTCACTCAAAAATGATTCCAAACCTTTCCAAATGCTCCTGTGAAAGTTTTAGCGGTCCAAACAGAAGGCTTTTTATCACAGGAATAGAAATCAGGCCTCCACAACTTAACCGGCAGAAAAAGATTTTTTTGAAGAAATCCCTAAGCCCCGGGGTCACAATTTCTTCAAAAATCTGACTTTCGGCAATTCACTCAAAAATGGTGCCAAAGGGTTGCAATTGCTCCCCTGAAAGGTTTGGCGGTCAAAACAGAAGGCTTTCAATCACAGGAAAAGAAATCAGCCCTCGACAACTTAACCGGCAGAAAAAGATTTTTTTGAAAAAATCCCTAAGCCCCGGGGTCACAATTTCATCAAAAATCTGACTTTCGGCAATTCACTCAAAAATGGTGCCAAACGGTTGCAATTGCTCCCCTGAAAGGTTTGGTGTTCAAAAAAGAAGGCTTTCAATCACAGGAAAAGAAATCAGCCCTCGACAACTTAACCGGCAGAAAAAGATTTTTTTGAAAAAATCCCTAAACCCCGGGGTCACAATTTCTTCAAAAATCTGACTTTCGGCAATTCACTCAAAAATGGTGCCAAACCTTTCCAAATGCTCCCCTGAGAAGTTTGGCGGTCCAAACAGAAGGCTTTTTATCACAGGAATAGAAATCAGCCCTCGACAACTTAACCGGCAGAAAAAGATTTTTTTGAAAAAATCCCTAAGCCCCGGGGTCACAATTTCTTCAAAAATCTGACTTTCGGCAATTCATTCAAAAATGATTCCAAACAGTTGCCAATGCTCCTGTGAAAGTTTTAGCGGTCCAAACAGAAGGCTTTTTATCACAGGAATAGAAATCAGCCCTCGACAACTAAACCGGCAGAAAAAGATTTTTTTGAAAAAATCCCTAAGCCCCGGGGTCACAATTTCTTCAAAAATCTGACTTTCGGCAATTCACTCAAAAATGGTGCCAAACCTTTCCAAATGCTCCCCTGAGAGCTTTGGCGGTCAAAACCGAAGGCTTTTAATCACAGGAAAAGAAATCAGGCCTCCACAACTTAACCGGCAGAAAATGATTTTTTTGAAAAAATCCCTAAGCCCCGGGGTCACAATTTCTTCAAAAATCTGACTTTTGGCAATTCACTCAAAAATGGTTCCAAACGGTTGCAATTGCTCCCCTGAAAGGTTTGGCGGTCGAAACAGAAGGCTTTCAATCACAGGAAAAGAAATCAGCCCTCGACAACTTAACCGGCAGAAAAAGATTTTTTGAAAAAATCCCTAAGCCCCGGGGTCACAATTTCTTCAGAAAACTGACTTTCGGCAATTCACTCAAAAATGGTTCCAAACCTTTCCAAATGCTCCCCTGAGAGGTTTGGCGGTCGAAACAGAAGGCTTTTTATCACAGGAATAGAAAGCAGCCCTCGACAACTTAACCGGCAGAAAAAGATTTTTTTGAAAAAATCCCTAAGCCCCGGGGTCACAATTTCTTCAAAAATCTGACTTTCGGCAATTCACTCAAAAATGGTGACAAGGGTTGCAAATGCTCCTGTGAAAGTTTTAGCGGTCCAAACAGAAGGCTTTTTATCACAGGAATAGAAATCAGCCCTCGACAACTAAACCGGCAGAAAAAGATTTTTTTGAAAAAATCCCTAAGCCCCGGGGTCACAATTTCTTCAAAAATCTGACTTTCGGCAATTCACTCAAAAATGGTGACAAAGGGTTGCAATTGCTCCCCTGAAAGGTTTGGCGGTCGAAACAGAAGGCTTTTTATCACAGGAATAGAAATCAGCCCTCGACAACTTAACCGGCAGAAAAAGATTTTTTTGAAAAAATCCCTAAGCCCCCGGGTCACAATTTCTTCAAAAATCTGACTTTCGGCAATTCACTCAAAAATGGTGACAAAGGGTTGCAATTGCTCCCCTGAAAGGTTTGGCGGTCGAAACAGAAGGCTTTTTATCACAGGAATAGAAATCAGCCCTCGACAACTTAACCGGCAGAAAAAGATTTTTTTGAAAAAATCCCTAAGCCCCCGGGTCACAATTTCTTCAGAAAACTGACTTTCGGCAATTCACTCAAAAATGGTGCCAAACCTTTCCAAATGCTCCCCTGAGAGATTTGGCGGTCGAAACCGAAGGCTTTTAATCACAGGAAAAGAAATCAGCCCTCGACAACTTAACCGGCAGAAAAAGATTTTTTGAAAAAATCCCTAAGCCCCGGGGTCACAATTTCTTCAGAAAACTGACTTTCGGCAATTCGCTCAAAAATGGTTCCAAACCTTTCCAAATGCTCCCCTGAGAGGTTTGGCGGTCGAAACCGAAGGCTTTTAATCACAGGAAAAGAAATCAGGCCTCCACAACTTAACCGGCAGAAAAAGATTTTTTTGAAAAAATCCCTAAGCCCCGGGGTCACAATTTCTTCAAAAATCTGACTTTCGGCAATTCACTCAAAAATGGTGACAAAGGGTTGCAATTGCTCCCCTGAAAGGTTTGGCGGTCAAAACAGAAGGCTTTCAATCACAGGAAAAGAAATCAGCCCTCGACAACTTAACCGGCAGAAAAATATTTTTTTGAAAAAATCCCTAAGCCCCGGGGTCACAATTTCTTCAAAAATCTGACTTTCGGCAAATCACTCAAAAATGGTGACAAAGGGTTGAAAATGCTCCCCTGAGAGGTTTGGCGGTCGAAACCGAAGGCTTTTAATCACAGGAAAAGAAATCAGCCCTCCACAACTTAACCGGCAGAAAAATATTTTTTTGAACAAATCCCTAAGCCCCGGGGTCACAATTTCTACAAAAATCTGACTTTAGGCAATTCACTCAAAAATGGTGCCAAACGGTTGAAATTGCTCCCCTGAAAGGTTTGGCGTTCGAAAAAGAAGGCTTTCAATCACAGGAAAAGAAATCAGCCCTCGACAACTTAACCGGCAGAAAAAGATTTTTTTGAAAAAATCCCTAAGCCCTGGGGTCACAATTTCTTCAAAAATCTGACTTTCGGCAATTCACTCAAAAATGATTCCAAACAGTTGCAAATGCTGCTCTGAAAGTTTTAGCGGTCCAAACAGAAGGCTTTTTATCACAGGAATAGAAATCAGCCCTCGACAACTTAACCGGCAGAAAAAGATTTTTTTGAAAAAATCCCTAAGCCCCGGGGTCACAATTTCTTCAAAAATCTGACTTTCGGCAATTCACTCAAAAATGGTGCCAAACGGTTGCAAATCCTCCCCTGAAAGGTTTGGCGTTCAAAAAAGAAGGCTTTCAATCACAGGAAAAGAAATCAGCCCTCGACAACTTAACCGGCAGAAAAAGATTTTTTTGAAAAAATCCCTAAACCCCGGGGTCACAATTTCTTCAAAAATCTGACTTTCGGCAATTCACTCAAAAATGGTGCCAAACCTTTCCAAATGCTCCCCTGAGAGGTTTGGCGGTCGAAACCGAAGGCTTTTAATCACAGGAAAAGAAATCAGCCCTCCACAACTTAACCGGCAGAAAAAGATTTTTTTGAAAAAATCCCTAAGCCCCGGGGTCACAATTTCATCAAAAATCTGACTTTAGGCAATTCACTCAAAAATGGTGACAAGGGTTGCAAATGCTCCTGTGAAAGTTTTAGCGGTCCAAACAGAAGGCTTTTTATCACAGGAATAGAAATCAGCCCTCGACAACTAAACCGGCAGAAAAAGATTTTTTTGAAAAAATCCCTAAGCCCCGGGGTCACAATTTCTTCAAAAATCTGACTTTCGGCAATTCACTCAAAAATGGTGACAAAGGGTTGCAATTGCTCCCCTGAAAGGTTTGGCGGTCGAAACAGAAGGCTTTTTATCACAGGAATAGAAATCAGCCCTCGACAACTTAACCGGCAGAAAAAGATTTTTTTGAAAAAATCCCTAAGCCCCCGGGTCACAATTTCTTCAAAAATCTGACTTTCGGCAATTCACTCAAAAATGGTGACAAAGGGTTGCAATTGCTCCCCTGAAAGGTTTGGCGGTCGAAACAGAAGGCTTTTTATCACAGGAATAGAAATCAGCCCTCGACAACTTAACCGGCAGAAAAAGATTTTTTTGAAAAAATCCCTAAGCC
This sequence comes from Podarcis gaigeae, assembly GCF_964106915.1. Lineage (NCBI taxonomy): Eukaryota > Metazoa > Chordata > Lepidosauria > Squamata > Lacertidae > Podarcis > Podarcis gaigeae. The sequence goes on along the minus strand of NW_028153441.1, from coordinate 85,659 downwards.
CCCGGGTCACAATTTCTTCAGAAAACTGACTTTCGGCAATTCACTCAAAAATGGTGCCAAACCTTTCCAAATGCTCCCCTGAGAGATTTGGCGGTCGAAACCGAAGGCTTTTAATCACAGGAAAAGAAATCAGCCCTCGACAACTTAACCGGCAGAAAAAGATTTTTTGAAAAAATCCCTAAGCCCCGGGGTCACAATTTCTTCAGAAAACTGACTTTCGGCAATTCGCTCAAAAATGGTTCCAAACCTTTCCAAATGCTCCCCTGAGAGGTTTGGCGGTCGAAACCGAAGGCTTTTAATCACAGGAAAAGAAATCAGGCCTCCACAACTTAACCGACAGAAAAAGATTTTTTTGAAAAAATCCCTAAGCCCCGGGGTCACAATTTCTTCAAAAATCTGACTTTCGGCAATTCACTCAAAAATGGTGACAAAGGGTTGCAATTGCTCCCCTGAAAGGTTTGGCGGTCAAAACAGAAGGCTTTCAATCACAGGAAAAGAAATCAGCCCTCGACAACTTAACCGGCAGAAAAATATTTTTTTGAAAAAATCCCTAAGCCCCGGGGTCACAATTTCTTCAAAAATCTGACTTTCGGCAAATCACTCAAAAATGGTGACAAAGGGTTGAAAATGCTCCCCTGAGAGGTTTGGCGGTCGAAACCGAAGGCTTTTAATCACAGGAAAAGAAATCAGCCCTCCACAACTTAACCGGCAGAAAAATATTTTTTTGAACAAATCCCTAAGCCCCGGGGTCACAATTTCTACAAAAATCTGACTTTCGGCAATTCACTCAAAAATGGTGCCAAACGGTTGAAATTGCTCCCCTGAAAGGTTTGGCGTTCGAAAAAGAAGGCTTTCAATCACAGGAAACGAAATCAGCCCTCGACAACTTAACCGGCAGAAAAAGATTTTTTTGAAAAAATCCCTAAGCCCTGGGGTCACAATTTCTTCAAAAATCTGACTTTCGGCAATTCACTCAAAAATGATTCCAAACAGTTGCAAATGCTGCTATGAAAGTTTTAGCGGTCCAAACAGAAGGCTTTTTATCACAGGAATAGAAATCAGCCCTCGACAACTTAACCGGCAGAAAAAGATTTTTTTGAAAAAATCCCTAAGCCCCGGGGTCACAATTTCTTCAAAAATCTGACTTTCGGCAATTCACTCAAAAATGGTGCCAAACGGTTGCAAATCCTCCCCTGAAAGGTTTGGCGTTCAAAAAAGAAGGCTTTCAATCACAGGAAAAGAAATCAGCCCTCGACAACTTAACCGGCAGAAAAAGATTTTTTTGAAAAAATCCCTAAACCCCGGGGTCACAATTTCTTCAAAAATCTGACTTTCGGCAATTCACTCAAAAATGGTGCCAAACCTTTCCAAATGCTCCCCTGAGAGGTTTGGCGGTCGAAACCGAAGGCTTTTAATCACAGGAAAAGAAATCAGCCCTCCACAACTTAACCGGCAGAAAAAGATTTTTTTGAAAAAATCCCTAAGCCCCGGGGTCACAATTTCATCAAAAATCTGACTTTAGGCAATTCACTCAAAAATGGTGCCAAACGGTTGTAATTGCTCCCCTGAAAGGTTTGGCGGTCGAAACAGAAGGCTTTCAATCACAGGAAAAGAAATCAGCCCTCGACAACTTAACCGGCAGAAAAATATTTTTTTAAAAAAATCCCTAAGCCCCGGGGTCACAATTTCTTCAAAAATCTGAGTTTCGGCAATTCACTCAAAAATGATTCCAAACAGTTGCAAATGCTGCTCTGGACGTTTTAGCGGTCCAAACAGAAGGCTTTTTATCACAGGAATAGAAATCAGCCCTCGACAACTTAACCGGCAGAAAAAGATTTTTTTGAAAAAATCCCTAAGCCCCGGGGTCACAATTTCTACAAAAATCTGACTTTCGGCAATTCACTCAAAAATGGTGCCAAACGGTTGCAATTGCTCCCCTGAAAGGTTTGGCGGTCGAAACAGAAGGCTTTTTATCACAGGAATAGAAATCAGCCCTCGACAACTTATCCGGCAGAAAAAGATTTTTTTGAAAAAATCCCTAAGCCCCGGGGTCACAATTTCTTCAGAAAACTGACTTTCGGCAATTCACTCAAAAATGGTTCCAAACCTTTCCAACTGCTCCCCTGAGAGGTTTGGCGGTCGAAACCGAAGGCTTTTAATCACAGGAAAAGAAATCAGGCCTCCACAACTTAACAGGCAGAAAAAGATTTTTTTGAAAAAATCCCTAAACCCCGGGGTCACAATTTCTTCAAAAAACTGACTTTCGGCAATTCACTCAAAAATGGTGCCAAACCTTTCCAAATGCTCCCCTGAGAGGTTTGGCGGTCGAAACCGAAGGCTTTTAATCACAGGAAAAGAAATCAGCCCTCCACAACTTAACCGGCAGAAAAAGATTTTTTTGAAAAAATCCCTAAGCCCCGGGGTCACAATTTCTTCAAAAATCTGACTTTCGGCAATTCACTCAAAAATGGTGACAAAGGGTTGCAATTGCTCCCCTGAAAGGTTTGGCGGTCAAAACAGAAGGCTTTCAATCACAGGAAAAGAAATCAGCCCTCGACAACTTAACCGGCAGAAAAAGATTTTTTTGAAAAAATCCCTAAGCCCCGGGGTCACAATTTCTACAAAAATCTGACTTTCGGCAATTCACTCAAAAATGGTGCCAAACGGTTGCAATTGCTCCCCTGAAAGGTTTGGCGATCGAAACAGAAGGCTTTCAATCACAGGAAAAGAAATCAGCCCTCGACAACTTAACCGGCAGAAAAATATTTTTTTAAAAAAATCCCTAAGCCCAGAGGTCGCAATTTCATCAAAAATCTGACTTTCGGCAATTCACTCAAAAATGGTTCGAAACGTTTGCAATTGCTCCCGTGAAAGATTTGGCGATCGAAACAGAAGGCTTTTTATCACAGGAATAGAAATCAGCCCTCGACAACTTAACCGGCAGAAAAAGATTTTTTTGAAAAAATCCCTAAGCCCCCGGGTCACAATTTCTTCAGAAAACTGACTTTCGGCAATTCACTCAAAAATGGTGCCAAACCTTTCCAAATGCTCCCCTGAGAGGTTTGGCGGTCGAAACCGAAGGCTTTTAATCACAGGAAAAGAAATCAGGCCTCCACAACTTAACAGGCAGAAAAAGATTTTTTTGAAAAAATCCCTAAGCCCCGGGGTCACAATTTCTTCAAAAATCTGACTTTCGGCAATTCACTCAAAAATGATTCCAAACAGTTGCAAATGCTGCTCTGGACGTTTTAGCGGTCCAAACAGAAGGCTTTTTATCACAGGAATAGAAATCAGCCCTCGACAACTTAACCGGCAGAAAAAGATTTTTTTGAAAAAATCCCTAAGCCCCGGGGTCACAATTTCTACAAAAATCTGACTTTCGGCAATTCACTCAAAAATGGTGCCAAACGGTTGCAATTGCTCCCCTGAAAGGTTTGGCGATCGAAACAGAAGGCTTTCAATCACAGGAAAAGAAATCAGCCCTCGACAACTTAACCGGCAGAAAAATATTTTTTTAAAAAAATCCCTAAGCCCAGAGGTCGCAATTTCATCAAAAATCTGACTTTCGGCAATTCACTCAAAAATGGTTCGAAACGTTTGCAATTGCTCCCGTGAAAGATTTGGCGATCGAAACAGAAGGCTTTTTATCACAGGAATAGAAATCAGCCCTCGACAACTTAACCGGCAGAAAAAGATTTTTTTGAAAAAATCCCTAAGCCCCCGGGTCACAATTTCTTCAGAAAACTGACTTTCGGCAATTCACTCAAAAATGGTGCCAAACCTTTCCAAATGCTCCCCTGAGAGGTTTGGCGGTCGAAACCGAAGGCTTTTAATCACAGGAAAAGAAATCAGGCCTCCACAACTTAACAGGCAGAAAAAGATTTTTTTGAAAAAATCCCTAAGCCCCGGGGTCACAATTTCTTCAAAAATCTGACTTTCGGCAATTCACTCAAAAATGGTGACAAAGGGTTGCAATTGCTCCCCTGAAAGGTTTGGCGGTCAAAACAGAAGGCTTTCAATCACAGGAAAAGAAATCAGCCCTCGACAACTTAACTGGCAGAAAAATATTTTTTTGAAAAAATCCCTAAGCCCCGGGGTCACAATTTCTTCAAAAATCTGACTTTCGGCAAATCACTCAAAAATGGTGACAAAGGGTTGCAATTGCTCCCCTGAAAGGTTTGGCGGTCTAAACAGAAGGCTTTTTATCACAGGAATAGAAATCAGCCCTCGACAACTTAACCGGCAGAAAAATATTTTTTTGAAAAAATCCCTAAGCCCCGGGGTCACAATTTCTTCAAAAATCTGACTTTCGGCAATTCACTCAAAAATGGTGACAAAGGGTTGCAATTGCTCCCCTGAAAGGTTTGGCGGTCGAAACAGAAGGCTTTTTATCACAGGAATAGAAATCAGCCCTCGACAACTTAACCGGCAGAAAAAGATTTTTTTGAAAAAATCCCTAAGCCCCCGGGTCACAATTTCTTCAGAAAACTGACTTTCGGCAATTCACTCAAAAATGGTGCCAAACCTTTCCAAATGCTCCCCTGAGAGATTTGGCGGTCGAAACCGAAGGCTTTTTATCACAGGAATAGAAATCAGCCCTCGACAACTTAACCGGCAGAAAAAGATTTTTTGAAAAAATCCCTAAGCCCCGGGGTCACAATTTCTTCAGAAAACTGACTTTCGGCAATTCACTCAAAAATGGTGCCAAACCTTTCCAAATGCTCCCCTGAGAGGTTTGGCGGTCGAAACCGAAGGCTTTTAATCACAGGAAAAGAAATCAGGCCTCCACAACTTAACCGGCAGAAAAAGATTTTTTTGAAAAAATCCCTAAGCCCCCGGGTCACAATTTCTTCAGAAAACTGACTTTCGGCAATTCACTCAAAAATGGTGCCAAACCTTTCCAAATGCTCCCCTGAGAGGTTTGGCGGTCGAAACCGAAGGCTTTTAATCACAGGAAAAGAAATCAGGCCTCCACAACTTAACAGGCAGAAAAAGATTTTTTTGAAAAAATCCCTAAGCCCCGGGGTCACAATTTCTTCAAAAATCTGACTTTCGGCAATTCACTCAAAAATGGTTCCAAACGGTTGCAATTGCTCCCCTGAAAGGTTTGCGGTCGAAACAGAAGGCTTTCAATCACAGGAAAAGAAATCAGCCCTCGACAACTTAACCGGCAGAAAAATATTTTTTTGAAAAAAACCCTAAGCCCCGGGGTCACAATTTCTACAAAAATCTGACTTTAGGCAATTAACTCAAAAATGGTGCCAAACGGTTGAAATTGCTCCCCTGAAAGGTTTGGCGTTCGAAAAAGAAGGCTTTCAATCACAGGAAAAGAAATCAGCCCTCGACAACTTAACCGGCAGAAAAAGATTTTTTTGAAAAAATCCCTAAGCCCCGGGGTCACAATTTCTTCAAAAATCTGACTTTCGGCAATTCACTCAAAAATGATTCCAAACAGTTGCAAATGCTGCTCTGAGAGGTTTGGCGGTCGAAACCGAAGGCTTTTAATCACAGGAAAAGAAATCAGGCCTCCACAACTTAACAGGCAGAAAAAGATTTTTTTGAAAAAATCCCTAAACCCCGGGGTCACAATTTCTTCAAAAATCTGACTTTCGGCAATTCACTCAAAAATGGTGCCAAACCTTTCCAAATGCTCCCCTGAGAGGTTTGGCGGTCGAAACCGAAGGCTTTTAATCACAGGAAAAGAAATCAGCCCTCCACAACTTAACCGGCAGAAAAAGATTTTTTTGAAAAAATCCCTAAGCCCCGGGGTCACAATTTCTTCAAAAATCTGACTTTCGGCAATTCACTCAAAAATGATTCCAAACAGTTGCAAATGCTGCTCTGGAAGTTTTAGCGGTCGAAACAGAAGGCTTTTTATCACAGGAATAGAAATCAGCCCTCGACAACTTAACCGGCAGAAAAAGATTTTTTTGAAAAAATCCCTAAGCCCCGGGGTCACAATTTCTACAAAAATCTGACTTTCGGCAATTCACTCAAAAATGGTGCCAAACGGTTGCAATTGCTCCCCTGAAAGGTTTGGCGATCGAAACAGAAGGCTTTCAATCACAGGAAAAGAAATCAGCCCTCGACAACTTAACCGGCAGAAAAATATTTTTTTAAAAAAATCCCTAAGCCCAGAGGTCGCAATTTCATCAAAAATCTGACTTTCGGCAATTCACTCAAAAATGGTTCGAAACGTTTGCAATTGCTCCCGTGAAAGATTTGGCGATCGAAACAGAAGGCTTTTTATCACAGGAATAGAAATCAGCCCTCGACAACTTAACCGGCAGAAAAAGATTTTTTTGAAAAAATCCCTAAGCCCCCGGGTCACAATTTCTTCAGAAAACTGACTTTCGGCAATTCACTCAAAAATGGTGCCAAACCTTTCCAAATGCTCCCCTGAGAGGTTTGGCGGTCGAAACCGAAGGCTTTTAATCACAGGAAAAGAAATCAGGCCTCCACAACTTAACAGGCAGAAAAAGATTTTTTTGAAAAAATCCCTAAGCCCCGGGGTCACAATTTCTTCAAAAATCTGACTTTCGGCAATTCACTCAAAAATGGTGACAAAGGGTTGCAATTGCTCCCCTGAAAGGTTTGGCGGTCAAAACAGAAGGCTTTCAATCACAGGAAAAGAAATCAGCCCTCGACAACTTAACTGGCAGAAAAATATTTTTTTGAAAAAATCCCTAAGCCCCGGGGTCACAATTTCTTCAAAAATCTGACTTTCGGCAAATCACTCAAAAATGGTGACAAAGGGTTGCAATTGCTCCCCTGAAAGGTTTGGCGGTCTAAACAGAAGGCTTTTTATCACAGGAATAGAAATCAGCCCTCGACAACTTAACCGGCAGAAAAATATTTTTTTGAAAAAATCCCTAAGCCCCGGGGTCACAATTTCTTCAAAAATCTGACTTTCGGCAATTCACTCAAAAATGGTGACAAAGGGTTGCAATTGCTCCCCTGAAAGGTTTGGCGGTCGAAACAGAAGGCTTTTTATCACAGGAATAGAAATCAGCCCTCGACAACTTAACCGGCAGAAAAAGATTTTTTTGAAAAAATCCCTAAGCCCCCGGGTCACAATTTCTTCAGAAAACTGACTTTCGGCAATTCACTCAAAAATGGTGCCAAACCTTTCCAAATGCTCCCCTGAGAGATTTGGCGGTCGAAACCGAAGGCTTTTTATCACAGGAATAGAAATCAGCCCTCGACAACTTAACCGGCAGAAAAAGATTTTTTGAAAAAATCCCTAAGCCCCGGGGTCACAATTTCTTCAGAAAACTGACTTTCGGCAATTCACTCAAAAATGGTGCCAAACCTTTCCAAATGCTCCCCTGAGAGGTTTGGCGGTCGAAACCGAAGGCTTTTAATCACAGGAAAAGAAATCAGGCCTCCACAACTTAACCGGCAGAAAAAGATTTTTTTGAAAAAATCCCTAAGCCCCCGGGTCACAATTTCTTCAGAAAACTGACTTTCGGCAATTCACTCAAAAATGGTGCCAAACCTTTCCAAATGCTCCCCTGAGAGGTTTGGCGGTCGAAACCGAAGGCTTTTAATCACAGGAAAAGAAATCAGGCCTCCACAACTTAACAGGCAGAAAAAGATTTTTTTGAAAAAATCCCTAAGCCCCGGGGTCACAATTTCTTCAAAAATCTGACTTTCGGCAATTCACTCAAAAATGGTTCCAAACGGTTGCAATTGCTCCCCTGAAAGGTTTGCGGTCGAAACAGAAGGCTTTCAATCACAGGAAAAGAAATCAGCCCTCGACAACTTAACCGGCAGAAAAATATTTTTTTGAAAAAAACCCTAAGCCCCGGGGTCACAATTTCTACAAAAATCTGACTTTAGGCAATTCACTCAAAAATGGTGCCAAACGGTTGAAATTGCTCCCCTGAAAGGTTTGGCGTTCGAAAAAGAAGGCTTTCAATCACAGGAAAAGAAATCAGCCCTCGACAACTTAACCGGCAGAAAAAGATTTTTTTGAAAAAATCCCTAAGCCCCGGGGTCACAATTTCTTCAAAAATCTGACTTTCGGCAATTCACTCAAAAATGATTCCAAACAGTTGCAAATGCTGCTCTGAAAGTTTTAGCGGTCCAAACAGAAGGCTTTCAATCACAGGAAAAGAAATCAGCCCTCGACAACTTAACCGGCAGAAAAAGATTTTTTTGAAAAAATCCCTAAACCCCGGGGTCACAATTTCTTCAAAAATCTGACTTTCGGCAATTCACTCAAAAATGGTGCCAAACCTTTCCAAATGCTCCCCTGAGAGGTTTGGCGGTCGAAACCGAAGGCTTTTTATCACAGGAAAAGAAATCAGCCCTCCACAACTTAACCGGCAGAAAAAGATTTTTTTGAAAAAATCCCTAAGCCCCGGGGTCACAATTTCATCAAAAATATGACTTTAGGCAATTCACTCAAAAATGGTACCAAACGGTTGTAATTGCTCCCCTGAAAGGTTTGGCGGTCGAAACAGAAGGCTTTCAATCACAGGAAAAGAAATCATTCCTCGACAACTTAACCGGCAGAAAAATATTTTTTTAAAAAAATCCCTAAGCCCCGGGGTCACAATTTCTTCAAAAATCTGAGTTTCGGCAATTCACTCAAAAATGATTCCAAACAGTTGCAAATGCTGCTCTGGAAGTTTTAGCGGTCCAAACAGAAGGCTTTTTATCACAGGAATAGAAATCAGCCCTCGACAACTTAACCGGCAGAAAAAGATTTTTTTGAAAAAATCCCTAAGCCCCGGGGTCACAATTTCTACAAAAATCTGACTTTCGGCAATTCACTCAAAAATGGTGCCAAACGGTTGCAATTGCTCCCCTGAAAGGTTTGGCGGTCGAAACAGAAGGCTTTTTATCACAGGAATAGAAATCAGCCCTCGACAACTTAACCGGCAGAAAAAGATTTTTTTGAAAAAATCCCTAAGCCCCGGGGTCACAATTTCTTCAGAAAACTGACTTTCGGCAATTCACTCAAAAATGGTTCCGAACCTTTCCAAATGCTCCCCTGAGAGGTTTGGCGGTCGAAACCGAAGGCTTTTAATCACAGGAATAGAAATCAGGCCTCCACAACTTAACCGGCAGAAAAAGATTTTTTTGAAAAAATCCCTAAGCCCCGGGGTCACAATTTCTTCAAAAATCTGACTTTCGGCAATTCACTCAAAAATGGTGACAAAGGGTTGCAATTGCTCCCCTGAAAGGTTTGGCGGTCAAAACAGAAGGCTTTCAATCACAGGAAAAGAAATCAGCCCTCGACAACTTAACCGGCAGAAAAAGATTTTTTTGAAAAAATCCCTAAGCCCCGGGGTCACAATTTCTTCAAAAATCTGACTTTCGGCAATTCACTCAAAAATGGTTCCAAACGGTTGCAATTGCTCCCGTGAAAGGTTTGGCGGTCGAAACAGAAGGCTTTCAATCACAGGAAAAGAAATCAGCCCTCGACAACTTAACCGGCAGAAAAAGATTTTTTTGAAAAAATCCCTAAGCCCCGGGGTCACAATTTCTTTAAAAATCTGACTTTCGGCAATTCACTCAAAAATGGTGACAAAGGGTTGCAATTGCTCCCCTGAAAGGTTTGGCGGTCGAAACAGAAGGCTTTTTATCACAGGAATAGAAATCAGCCCTCGTCAACTTAACCGGCAGAAAAATATTTTTTTGAAAAAATCCCTAGGCCCCCGGGTTACAATTTCTTCAGAAAACTGACTTTCGGCAATTCACTCAAAAATGGTGCCAAACCTTTCCAAATGCTCCCCTGAGAGATTTGGCGGTCGAAACCGAAGGCTTTTAATCACAGGAAAAGAAATCAGCCCTCGACAACTTAACCGGCAGAAAAAGATTTTTTGAAAAAATCCCTAAGCCCCGGGGTCACAATTTCTTCAGAAAACTGACTTTCGGCAATTCACTCAAAAATGGTTCCAAACCTTTACAAATGCTCCCCTGAGAGGTTTGGCGGTCGAAACCGAAGGCTTTTAATCACAGGAAAAGAAATCAGGCCTCCACAACTTAACCGGCAGAAAAAGATTTTTTTGAAAAAATCCCTAAGCCCCGGGGTCACAATTTCTACAAAAATCTGACTTTAGGCAATTCACTCAAAAATGGTGCCAAACGGTTGAAATTGCTCCCCTGAAAGGTTTGGCGTTCGAAAAAGAAGGCTTTCAATCACAGGAAAAGAAATCAGCCCTCGACAACTTAACCGGCAGAAAAAGATTTTTTTGAAAAAATCCCTAAGCCCCGGGGTCACAATTTCTTCAAAAATCTGACTTTCGGCAATTCACTCAAAAATGATTCCAAACAGTTGCAAATGCTGCTCTGAAAGTTTTAGCGGTCCAAATAGAAGGCTTTTTATCACAGGAATAGAAATCAGCCCTCGACAACTTAACCGGCAGAAAAAGATTTTTTTTGAAAAAATCCCTAAACCCCGGGGTCACAATTTCTTCAAAAATCTGACTTTCGGCAATTCACTCAAAAATGGTGCCAAACCTTTCCAAATGCTCCCCTGAGAGGTTTGGCGGTCGAAACCGAAGGCTTTTAATCACAGGAAAAGAAATCAGCCCTCCACAACTTAACCGGCAGAAAAAGATTTTTTTGAAAAAATCCCTAAGCCCCGGGGTCACAATTTCATCAAAAATATGACTTTAGGCAATTCACTCAAAAATGGTACCAAACGGTTGTAATTGCTCCCCTGAAAGGTTTGGCGGTCGAAACAGAAGGCTTTCAATCACAGGAAAAGAAATCATTCCTCGACAACTTAACCGGCAGAAAAATATTTTTTTAAAAAAATCCCTAAGCCCCGGGGTCACAATTTCTTCAAAAATCTGAGTTTCGGCAATTCACTCAAAAATGATTCCAAACAGTTGCAAATGCTGCTCTGGAAGTTTTAGCGGTCCAAACAGAAGGCTTTTTATCACAGGAATAGAAATCAGCCCTCGACAACTTAACCGGCAGAAAAAGATTTTTTTGAAAAAATCCCTAAGCCCCGGGGTCACAATTTCTACAAAAATCTGACTTTCGGCAATTCACTCAAAAATGGTGCCAAACGGTTGCAATTGCTCCCCTGAAAGGTTTGGCGGTCGAAACAGAAGGCTTTTTATCACAGGAATAGAAATCAGCCCTCGACAACTTAACCGGCAGAAAAAGATTTTTTTGAAAAAATCCCTAAGCCCCGGGGTCACAATTTCTTCAGAAAACTGACTTTCTGCAATTCACTCAAAAATGGTTCCGAACCTTTCCAAATGCTCCCCTGAGAGGTTTGGCGGTCGAAACCGAAGGCTTTTAATCACAGGAATAGAAATCAGGCCTCCACAACTTAACCGGCAGAAAAAGATTTTTTTGAAAAAATCCCTAAGCCCCGGGGTCACAATTTCTTCAAAAATCTGACTTTCGGCAATTCACTCAAAAATGGTGACAAAGGGTTTCAATTGCTCCCCTGAAAGGTTTGGCGGTCAAAACAGAAGGCTTTCAATCACAGGAAAAGAAATCAGCCCTCGACAACTTAACCGGCAGAAAAATATTTTTTTGAAAAAATCCCTAAGCCCCGGGGTCACAATTTCTTCAAAAATCTGACTTTCGGCAAATCACTCAAAAATGGTGACAAAGGGTTGCAATTGCTCCCCTGAAAGGTTTGGCGGTCAAAACAGAAGGCTTTTTATCACAGGAATAGAAAGCAGCCCTCGACAACTTAACCGGCAGAAAAAGATTTTTTTGAAAAAATCCCTAAGCCCCGGGGTCACAATTTCTTCAAAAATCTGACTTTCGGCAATTCACTCAAAAATGGTGACAAAGGGTTGCAAATGCTCCTGTGAAAGTTTTAGAGGTCCAAACAGAAGGCTTTTTATCACAGGAATAGAAATCAGCCCTCGACAACTAAACCGGCAGAAAAAGATTTTTTTGAAAAAATCCCTAAGCCCCGGGGTCACAATTTCTTCAAAAATCTGACTTTTGGCAATTCACTCAAAAATGGTTCCAAACGGTTGCAATTGCTCCCGTGAAAGGTTTGGCGGTCGAAACAGAAGGCTTTCAATCACAGGAAAAGAAATCAGCCCTCGACAACTTAACCGGCAGAAAAAGATTTTTTTGAAAAAATCCCTAAGCCCCGGGGTCACAATTTCTTTAAAAATCTGACTTTCGGCAATTCACTCAAAAATGGTGCCAAACCTTTCCAAATGCTCCCCTGAGAGGTTTGGCGGTCGAAACCGAAGGCTTTTAATCACAGGAAAAGAAATCAGCCCTCCACAACTTAACCGGCAGAAAAAGATTTTTTTGAAAAAATCCCTAAGCCCCGGGGTCACAATTTCATCAAAAATATGACTTTAGGCAATTCACTCAAAAATGGTACCAAACGGTTGTAATTGCTCCCGTGAAAGGTTTGGCGGTCGAAACAGAAGGCTTTCAATCACAGGAAAAGAAATCAGCCCTCGACAACTTAACCGGCAGAAAAAGATTTTTTTGAAAAAATCCCTAAGCCCCGGGGTCACAATTTCTTTAAAAATCTGACTTTCGGCAATTCACTCAAAAATGGTGACAAAGGGTTGCAATTGCTCCCCTGAAAGGTTTGGCGGTCGAAACAGAAGGCTTTTTATCACAGGAATAGAAATCAGCCCTCGTCAACTTAACCGGCAGAAAAATATTTTTTTGAAAAAATCCCTAAGCCCCCGGGTCACAATTTCTTCAGAAAACTGACTTTCGGCAATTCACTCAAAAATGGTGCCAAACCTTTCCAAATGCTCCCCTGAGAGATTTGGCGGTCGAAACCGAAGGCTTTTAATCACAGGAAAAGAAATCAGCCCTCGACAACTTAACCGGCAGAAAAAGATTTTTTGAAAAAATCCCTAAGCCCCGGGGTCACAATTTCTTCAGAAAACTGACTTTCGGCAATTCACTCAAAAATGGTTCCAAACCTTTCCAAATGCTCCCCTGAGAGGTTTGGCGGTCGAAACCGAAGGCTTTTAATCACAGGAAAAGAAATCAGGCCTCCATAACTTAACCGGCAGAAAAAGATTTTTTTGAAAAAATCCCTAAGCCCCGGGGTCACAATTTCTTCAAAAATCTGACTTTCGGCAATTCACTCAAAAATGGTGACAAAGGGTTGCAATTGCTCCCCTGAAAGGTTTGGCGGTCAAAACAGAAGGCTTTTTATCACAGGAATAGAAAGCAGCCCTCGACAACTTAACCGGCAGAAAAAGATTTTTTTGAAAAAATCCCTAAGCCCCGGGGTCACAATTTCTTCAAAAATCTGACTTTCGGCAATTCACTCAAAAATGATTCCAAACAGCTGCAAATGCTCCTCTGAACGTTTTAGCGGTCCAAACAGAAGGCTTTTAATCACAGGAAAAGAAATCAGCCCTCCACAACTTAACCGGCAGAAAAAGATTTTTTTGAAAAAATCCCTAAGCCCCGGGGTCACAATTTCATCAAAAATCTGACTTTAGGCAATTCACTCAAAAATGGTGCCAAACGGTTGTAATTGCTCCCCTGAAAGCTTTGGCGGTCGAAACAGAAGGCTTTCAATCACAGGAAAAGAAATCAGCCCTCGACAACTTAACCGGCAGAAAAAGATTTTTTTGAAAAAATCCCTAAGCCCCCGGGTCACAATTTCTTCAGAAAACTGACTTTCGGCAATTCACTCAAAAATGGTGCAAAACCTTTCCAAATGCTCCCCTGAGAGGTTTGGCGGTCGAAACCGAAGGCTTTTAATCACAGGAAATGAAATCAGGCCTCCACAACTTAACAGGCAGAAAAAGATTTTTTTGAAAAAATCCCTAAGCCCCGGGGTCACAATTTCTTCAAAAATCTGACTTTCGGCAATTCACTCAAAAATGGTTCCAAACGGTTGCAATTGCTCCCCTGAAAGGTTTGCGGTCGAAACAGAAGGCTTTCAATCACAGGAAAAGAAATCAGCCCTCGACAACTTAACCGGCAGAAAAAGATTTTTTTGAAAAAATCCCTAAACCCCGGGGTCACAATTTCTTCAAAAATCTGACTTTCGGCAATTCACTCAAAAATGGTGCCAAACCTTTCCAAATGCTCCCCTGAGAGGTTTGGCGGTCGAAACCGAAGGCTTTTAATCACAGGAAAAGAAATCAGCCCTCGACAACTTAACCGGCAGAAAAAGATTTTTTTGAAAAAATCCCTAAGCCCCGGGGTCACAATTTCTACAAAAATCTGACTTTCGGCAATTCACTCAAAAATGGTGCCAAACGGTTGCAATTGCTCCCCTGAAAGGTTTGGCGGTCGAAACAGAAGGCTTTTTATCACAGGAAAAGAAATCAGCCCTCGACAACTTAACCGGCAGAAAAAGATTTTTTTGAAAAAATCCCTAAGCCCCGGGGTCACAATTTCTTCAGAAAACTGACTTTCGGCAATTCACTCAAAAATGGTTCCAAACCTTTCCAAATGCTCCCCTGAGAGGTTTGGCGGTCGAAACCGAAGGCTTTTAATCACAGGAAAAGAAATCAGGCCTCCACAACTTAACCGGCAGAAAAAGATTTTTTTGAAAAAATCCCTAAGCCCCGGGATCACAATTTCTTCAAAAATCTGACTTTCGGCAATTCACTCAAAAATGGTGACAAAGGGTTGCAATTGCTCCCCTGAAAGGTTTGGCGGTCAAAACAGAAGGCTTTCAATCACAGGAAAAGAAATCAGCCCTCGACAACTTAACCGGCAGAAAAATATTTTTTTGAAAAAATCCCTAAGCCCCGGGGTCACAATTTCTTCAAAAATCTGACTTTCGGCAAATCACTCAAAAATGGTGACAAAGGGTTGCAATTGCTCCCCTGAAAGGTTTGGCGGTCGAAACAGAAGGCTTTTTATCACAGGAATAGAAAGCAGCCCTCGACAACTTAACAGGCAGAAAAAGATTTTTTTGAAAGAATCCCTAAGCCCTGGGGTCACAATTTCTTCAAAAATCTGACTTTCGGCAATTCACTCAAAAATGGTGACAAAGGGTTGCAATTGCTCCCCTGAAAGGTTTGGCAGTCGAAACAGAAGGCTTTTTATCACAGGAATAGAAATCAGCCCTCGACAACTTCACCGGCAGAAAAAGATTTTTTTGAAAAAATCCCTAAGCCCCCGGGTCACAATTTCTTCAGAAAACTGACTTTCGGCAATTCACTCAAAAATGGTGCCAAACCTTTCCAAATGCTCCCGTGAGAGGTTTGGCGGTCGAAACCGAAGGCTTTTAATCACAGGAAAAGAAATCAGGCCTCCACAACTTAACCGGCAGAAAAAGACTTTTTTGAAAAAATCCCTAAGCCCCGGGGTCACACTTTCTTCAAAAATCTGACTTTTGGCAATTCACTCAAAAATGGTTCCAAACGGTTGCAATTGCTCCCGTGAAAGGTTTGGCGGTCGAAACAGAAGGCTTTCAATCACAGGAAAAGAAATCAGCCCTCGACAACTTAACCGGCAGAAAAAGATTTTTTTGAAAAAATCCCTAAGCCCCGGGGTCACAATTTCTTTAAAAATCTGACTTTCGGCAATTCACTCAAAAATGGTGACAAAGGGTTGCAATTGCTCCCCTGAAAGGTTTGGCGGTCGAAACAGAAGGCTTTTTATCACAGGAATAGAAATCAGCCCTCGACAACTTAACCGGCAGAAAAAGATTTTTTTGAAAAAATCCCTAAGCCCCGGGGTCACAATTTCTTCAAAAATCTGACTTTCGGCAATTCACTCAAAAATGATTCCAAACAGTTGCAAATGCTGCTCTGAAAGTTTTAGCGGTCCAAACAGAAGGCTTTTTATCACAGGAATAGAAATCAGCCCTCGACAACTTAACCGGCAGAAAAAGATTTTTTTGAAAAAATCCCTAAGCCCCGGGGTCACAATTTCATCAAAAATCTGACTTTCAGCAATTCACTCAAAAATGGTGCCAAACCTTTCCAAATGCTAACCTGAGAGGTTTGGCGGTCGAAACCGAAGGCTTTTAATCACAGGAAAAGAAATCAGCCCTCCACAACTTAACCGGCAGAAAAAGATTTTTTTGAAAAAATCCCTAAGCCCCGGGGTCACAATTTAATCAAAAATCTGACTTTAGGCAATTCACTCAAAAATGGTGCCAAACGGTTGCAATTGCTCCCCTGAAAGGTTTGGCGGTCGAAACAGAAGGCTTTCAATCACAGGAATAGAAATCAGCCCTCGACAACTTAACCGGCAGAAAAAGATTTTTTTGAAAAAATCCCTAAGCCCCGGGGTCACAATTTCTTCAAAAATCTGACTTTCGGCAATTCACTCAAAAATGGTTCCAAACGGCTGCAATTGCTCCCCTGAAAGGTTTGGCGGTTGAAACAGAAGGCTTTCAATCACAGGAAAAGAAATCAGCCCTCGACAACTTAACCGGCAGAAAAATATTTTTTTGAAAAAATCCCTAAGCCCCGGGGTCACAATTTCTTCAAAAATCTGACTTTCGGCAATTCACTCAAAAATGATTCCAAACGGTTGCAAATGCTGCTCTGAAAGTTTTAGCGGTCCAAACAGAAGGCTTTTTATCACAGGAATAGAAATCAGCCCTCGACAACTTAACCGGCAGAAAAATATTTTTTTGAAAAAATCCCTAAGCCCCGGGGTCACAATTTAATCAAAAATCTGACTTTAGGCAATTCACTCAAAAATGGTGCCAAACGGTTGCAATTGCTCCCCTGAAAGGTTTGGCGGTCGAAACAGAAGGCTTTCAATCACAGGAAAAGAAATCAGCCCTCGACAACTTAACCGGCAGAAAAATATTTTTTTAAAAAAATCCCTAAGCCCCGGGGTCACAATTTCTTCAAAAATCTGAGTTTCGGCAATTCACTCAAAAATGATTCCAAACAGTTGCAAATGCTGCTCTGAAAGTTTTAGCGGTCCAAACAGAAGGCTTTTTATCACAGGAATAGAAATCAGCCCTCGACAACTTAACCGGCAGAAAAAGATTTTTTTGAAAAAATCCCTAAGCCCCGGGGTCACAATTTCATCAAAAATCTGACTTTCGGCAATTCACTCAAAAATGGTGCCAAACGGTTGCAATTGCTCCCCTGAAAGGTTTGGCGGTCGAAACAGAAGGCTTTCAATCACAGGAAAAGAAATCAGCCCTCGACAACTTAACCGGCAGAAAAATATTTTTTTAAAAAAATCCCTAAGCCCCGGGGTCACAATTTCTTCAAAAATCTGAGTTTCGGCAATTCACTCAAAAATGATTCCAAACAGTTGCAAATGCTGCTCTGAAAGTTTTAGCGGTCCAAACAGAAGGCTTTTTATCACAGGAATAGAAATCAGCCCTCGACAACTTAACCGGCAGAAAAAGATTTTTTTGAAAAAATCCCTAAGCCCCGGGGTCACAATTTCATCAAAAATCTGACTTTCGGCAATTCACTCAAAAATGGTGCCAAACGGTTGCAATTGCTCCCCTGAAAGGTTTGGCGGTCGAAACAGAAGGCTTTTTATCACAGGAATAGAAATCAGCCCTCGACAACTTAACCGGCAGAAAAATATTTTTTTGAAAAAATCCCTAAGCCCCCGGGTCACAATTTCTTCAGAAAACTGACTTTCGGCAATTCACTCAAAAATGGTGCCAAACCTTTCCAAATGCTCCCCTGAGAGGTTTGGCGGTCGAAACCGAAGGCTTTTAATCACAGGAAAAGAAATCAGGCCTCCACAACTTAACCGGCAGAAAAAGATTTTTTTGAAAAAATCCCTAAGCCCCGGGGTCACAATTTCTTCAAAAATCTGACTTTCGGCAATTCACTCAAAAATGGTGACAAAGGGTTGCAATTGCTCCCCTGAAAGGTTTGGCGGTCGAAACAGATGGCTTTTTATCACAGGAATAGAAAACAGCCCTCGACAACTTAACCGGCAGAAAAAGATTTTTTTGAAAAAATCCCTAAGCCCCGGGGTCACAATTTCTTCAAAAATCTGAGTTTCGGCAATTCACTCAAAATGATTCCAAACAGTTGCAAATGCTCCTCTTAAAGTTTTAGCGGTCCAAACAGAAGGCTTTTTATGACAGGAATAGAAATTAGCCCTCGACAACTTAACCGGCAGAAAAAGATATTTTTGAAAAAATCCCTAAGCCCCGGGGTCACAATTTCATCAAAAATCTGACTTTCGGCAATTCACTCAAAAATGATTCCAAACAGTTGCAAATGCAACTCTGAAAGTTTTAGCAGTCCAAACAGAAGGCTTTTTATCACAGGAATAGAAATCAGCCCTCGACAACTTAACCGGCAGAAAAAGATTTTTTTGAAAAAATCCCTAAGCCCCGGGGTCACAATTTCATCAAAAATCTGACTTTCGGCAATTCACTCAAAAGTGGTGCCAAACGGTTGCAATTGCTCCCCTGAAAGGTTTGGCGTTCGAAAAAGAAGGCTTTCAATCACAGGAATAGAAATCAGCCCTCGACAACTTAACCGGCAGAAAAAGATTTTTTTGAAAAAATCCCTAAGCCCGGGGGTCACAATTTCATCAAAAATCTGACTTTCGGCAATTCACTCAAAAATGATTCCAAACAGTTGCCAATGCTCCTGTGAAAGTTTTAGCGGTCCAAACAGAAGGCTTTTTATCACAGGAATAGAAATCAGCCCTCGACAACTTAACCGGCAGAAAAAGATTTTTTTGATAAAATCCCTAAGCCCCGGGGTCACAATTTTTTCAAAATTCTAACTTTCGGCAATTCACTCAAAAATGGTGACAAAGGGTTGCAATTGCTCCCATGAAAGGTTTGGCGGTCGAAACAGGCTTTTTATCACAGGAATAGAAATCAGCCCTCGACAACTTAACCGGCAGAAAAAGATTTTTTTGAAAAAATCCCTAAGCCCCGGGGTCACAATTTCTTCAAAAATCTGACTTTCGGCAATTCACTCAAAAATGGTTCCAAACGGTTGCAATTGCTCCCATGAAAGGTTTGGCGGTCGAAACAGAAGGCTTTCAATCACAGGAAAAGAAATCAGCCCTCGACAACTTAACCGGCAGAAAAATATTTTTTTGAAAAAATCCCTAAGCCCCGGGGTCACAATTTCTTCAAAAATCTGACTTTCGGCAATTCACTCAAAAATGGTGACAAAGGGTTGCAATTGCTCCCCTGAAAGGTTTCGCGGTCGAAACAGAAGGCTTTTAATCACAGGAATAGAAATCAGCCCTCGACAACTTAACCGGCAGAAAAAGATTTTTTTGAAAAAATCCCTAAGCCCCCGGGTCACAATTTCTTCAGAAAACTGACTTTCGGCAATTCACTCAAAAAT
Source organism: Podarcis gaigeae (assembly GCF_964106915.1). Taxonomy (NCBI): domain Eukaryota; kingdom Metazoa; phylum Chordata; class Lepidosauria; order Squamata; family Lacertidae; genus Podarcis; species Podarcis gaigeae. The sequence continues at coordinate 66,460 of NW_028153441.1, read as the reverse complement.
GGTGCAAAACCTTTCCAAATGCTCCCCTGAGAGGTTTGGCGGTCGAAACCGAAGGCTTTTAATCACAGGAAATGAAATCAGGCCTCCACAACTTAACAGGCAGAAAAAGATTTTTTTGAAAAAATCCCTAACCCCCGGGGTCACAATTTCTTCAAAAATCTGACTTTCGGCAATTCACTCAAAAATGGTTCCAAACGGTTGCAATTGCTCCCCTGAAAGGTTTGCGGTCGAAACAGAAGGCTTTCAATCACAGGAAAAGAAATCAGCCCTCGACAACTTAACCGGCAGAAAAAGATTTTTTTGAAAAAATCCCTAAGCCCCGGGGTCACAATTTCTTTAAAAATTTGACTTTCGGCAATTCACTCAAAAATTGTGACAAAGGGTTGCAATTGCTCCCCTGAAAGTTTTAGCGTCCAAACAGAAGGCTTTTTATCACAGGAATAGAAATCAGCCCTCGACAACTTAACCGGCAGAAAAATATTTTTTTGAAAAAATCCCTAAGCCCCGGGGTCACAATTTCTTCAAAAATCTGAGTTTCGGCAATTCACTCAAAATGATTCCAAACAGTTGCAAATGCTCCTCTTAAAGTTTTAGCGGTCCAAACAGAAGGCTTTTTATGACAGGAATAGAAATTAGCCCTCAACAACTTAACCGGCAGAAAAAGATTTTTTTGAAAAAATCCCTAAGCCCCGGGTTCACAATTTCTTCAAAAATCTGAGTTTCGGCAATTCACTCAAAAATGATTCCAAACAGTTGCAAATGCTGCTCTGAAAGTTTTAGCGGTCCAAACAGAAGGCTTTTTATCACAGGAATAGAAATCAGCCCTCGACAACTTAACCGGCAGAAAAAGATTTTTTTGAAAAAATCCCTAAGCCCCGGGGTCACAATTTCTTCAAAAATCTGACTTTCGGCAATTCACTCAAAAATGGTGCCAAACGGTTGCAATTGCTCCCCTGAAAGGTTTGCGGTCGAAACAGAAGGCTTTCAATCACAGGAAAAGAAATCAGCCCTCGACAAATTAACCGGCAGAAAAATATTTTTTTGAAAAAAACCCTAAGCCCCGGGGTCACAATTTCTACAAAAATCTGACTTTCGGCAATTCACTCAAAAATGGTGACAAAGGATTGAAAATGCTCCCCTGAGAGGTTTGGCGGTCGAAACCGAAGGCTTTTAATCACAGGAAAAGAAATCAGCCCTTCACAACTTAACCGGCAGAAAAATATTTTTTTGAACAAATCCCTAAGCCCCGGGGTCACAATTTCTACAAAAATCTGACTTTAGACAATTCACTCAAAAATGGTGCCAAACGGTTGCAATTGCTCCCCTGAAAGGTTTGGCGTTCGAAAAAGAAGGCTTTCAATCACAGGAAAAGAAATCAGCCCTCGACAACTTAACCAGCAGAAAAAGATTTTTTTGAAAAAATCCCTAAGCCCCGGGGTCACAATTTCTTCAAAAATCTGACTTTCGGCAATTCACTCAAAAATGATTCCAAACAGTTGCAAATGCTGCTCTGAAAGTTTTAGCGGTCCAAACAGAAGGCTTTTTATCACAGGAATAGAAATCAGCCCTCAACAACTTAACCGGCAGAAAAAGATTTTTTTTAAAAAATCCCTAAGCCCCGGGGTCACAATTTCATCAAAAATCTGACTTTCGGCAATTCACTCAAAAATGGTGCCAAACGGTTGCAATTCCTCCCCTGAAAGGTTTGGCGTTCAAAAAAGAAGGCTTTCAATCACAGGAATAGAAATCAGCCCTCGACAACTTAACCGGCAGAAAAAGATTTTTTTGAAAAAATCCCTAAGCCCCGGGGTCACAATTTCTTCAAAAATCTGACTTTCGGCAATTCACTCAAAAATGGTTCCAAACGGTTGCAATTGCTCCCATGAAAGGTTTGGCGGTCGAAACAGAAGGCTTTCAATCACAGGAAAAGAAATCAGCCCTCGACAACTTAACTGGCAGAAAAAGATATTTTTGAAAAAATCCCTAAGCCCCGGGTTCACAATTTCTTCAAAAATCTGACTTTCGGCAATTCACTCAAAAATGGTGACAAAGGGTTGCAATTTCTCCCCTGAAAGGTTTGGCGGTCGAAACAGAAGGCTTTTTATCACAGGAATAGAAATCAGCCCTCGACAACTTAACCGGCAGAAAAAGATTTTTTTGAAAAAATCCCTAAGCCCCGGGGTCACAATTTAATCAAAAATCTGACTTTAGGCAATTCACTCAAAAATGGTGCCAAACGGTTGCAATTGCTCCCCTGAAAGGTTTGGCGTTCGAAAAAGAAGGCTTTCAATCACAGGAAAAGAAATCAGCCCTCGACAACTTAACCGGCAGAAAAATATTTTTTTAAAAAAATCCCTAAGCCCAGAGGTCGCAATTTCATCAAAAATCTGACTTTCGGCAATTCACTCAAAAATGGTGCCAAACGGTTGCAATTGCTCCCCTGAAAGATTTGGCGATCGAAACAGAAGGCTTTTTATCACAGGAATAGAAATCAGCCCTCGACAACTTAACCGGCAGAAAAAGATTTTTTTGAAAAAATCCCTAAGCCCCCGGGTCACAATTTCTTCAGAAAACTGACTTTCGGCAATTCACTCAAAAATGGTGCCAAACCTTTCCAAATGCTCCCCTGAGAGGTTTGGCGGTCGAAACCGAAGGCTTTTAATCACAGGAAAAGAAATCAGGCCTCCACAACTTAACAGGCAGAAAAAGATTTTTTTGAAAAAATCCCTAAGCCCCGGGGTCACAATTTCTACAAAAATCTGACTTTCGGCAATTCACTCAAAAATGGTGACAAAGGGTTGAAAATGCTCCCCTGAGAGGTTTGGCGGTCGAAACCGAAGGCTTTTAATCACAGGAAAAGAAATCAGCCCTTCACAACTTAACCGGCAGAAAAATATTTTTTTGAACAAATCCCTATGCCCCGGGGTCACAATTTCTACAAAAATCTGACTTTAGACAATTCACTCAAAAATGGTGCCAAACGGTTGCAATTGCTCCCCTGAAAGGTTTGGCGGTCGAAAAAGAAGGCTTTCAATCACAGGAAAAGAAATCAGCCCTCGACAACTTAACCGGCAGAAAAAGATTTTTTTGAAAAAATCCCTAAGCCCCAGGGTCACAATTTCTTCAAAAATCTGACTTTCGGCAATTCGCTCAAAAATGATTCCAAACAGTTGCAAATGCTGCTCTGAAAGTTTTAGCGGTCCAAACAGAAGGCTTTTTATCACAGGAATAGAAATCAGCCCTCGACAACTTAACCGGCAGAAAAATATTTTTTTGAAAAAATCCCTAAGCCCCGGGGTCACAATTTCTTCAAAAATCTGACTTTCGGCAATTCACTCAAAAATGGTGACAAAGGGTTGCAATTCCTCCCCTGAAAGGTTTGGCGTTCAAAAAAGAAGGCTTTCAATCACAGGAATAGAAATCAGCCCTCGACAACTTAACCGGCAGAAAAAGATTTTTTTGAAAAAATCCCTAAGCCCCGGGGTCACAATTTCTTCAAAAATCTGACTTTCGGCAATTCACTCAAAAATGGTTCCAAACGGTTGCAATTGCTCCCATGAAAGGTTTGGCGGTCGAAACAGAAGGCTTTCAATCACAGGAAAAGAAATCAGCCCTCGAGAACTTAACCGGCAGAAAAATATTTTTTTGAAAAAATCCCTAAGCCCCGGGGTCACAATTTCTTCAAAAATCTGACTTTCGGCAATTCACTCAAAAATGGTTCCAAACGGTTGCAATTGCTCCCCTGAAAGGTTTGGCGGTCGAAACAGAAGGCTTTCAATCACAGGAAAAGAAATCAGCCCTCGACAACTTAACCGGCAGAAAAATATTTTTTTTAAAAAATCCCTAAGCCCCGGGGTCACAATTTCTTCAAAAATCTGACTTTCGGCAATTCACTCAAAAATGATTCCAAACAGTTGCAAATGCTGCTCTGACAGTTTTAGCGGTCTAAACAGAAGGCTTTTTATCACAGGAATAGAAATCAGCCCTCGACAACTTAACCGGCAGAAAAAGATTTTTTTGAAAAAATCCCTAAGCCCCCGGGTCACAATTTCTTCAGAAAACTGACTTTCGGCAATTCACTCAAAAATGGTGCCAAACCTTTCCAAATGCTCCCCTGAGAGGTTTGGCGGTCGAAACCGAAGGCTTTTAATCACAGGAAAAGAAATCAGGCCTCCACAACTTAACCGGCAGAAAAAGATTTTTTTGAAAAAATCCCTAAGCCCCGGGGTCACAATTTCTTCAAAAATCTGACTTTCGGCAATTCACTCAAAAATGGTTCCAAACGGTTGCAATTGCTCCCCTGAAAGGTTTGGCGTTCAAAAAAGAAGGCTTTCAATCACAGGAATAGAAATCAGCCCTCGACAACTTAACCGGCAGAAAAAGATTTTTTTGAAAAAATCCCTAAGCCCCGGGGTCACAATTTCTTCAAAAATCTGACTTTCGGCAATTCACTCAAAAATGGTGACAAAGGGTTGCAATTGCTCCCATGAAAGGTTTGGCGGTCGAAACAGAAGGCTTTCAATCACAGGAAAAGAAATCAGCCCTCGACAACTTAACCGGCAGAAAAATATTTTTTTGAAAAAATCCCTAAGCCCCGGGTTCACAATTTCTTCAAAAATCTGACTTTCGGCAATTCACTCAAAAATGGTGACAAAGGGTTGCAATTGCTCCCCTGAAAGGTTTGGCGGTCGAAACAGAAGGCTTTTTATCACAGGAATAGAAATCAGCCCTCGACAACTTAACCGGCAGAAAAAGATTTTTTTGAAAAAATCCCTAAGCCCCGGGGTTACAATTTAATCAAAAATCTCACTTTAGGCAATTCACTCAAAAATGGTGACAAAGGGTTGCAATTGCTCCCCTGAAAGGTTTGGCGGTCGAAACAGAAGGCTTTTTATCACAGGAATAGAAATCAGCCCTCGTCAACTTAACCGGCAGAAAAATATTTTTTTGAAAAAATCCCTAAGCCCCCGGGTCACAATTTCTTCAGAAAACTGACTTTCGGCAATTCACTCAAAAATGGTGCCAAACCTTTCCAAATGCTCCCCTGAGAGATTTGGCGGTCGAAACCGAAGGCTTTTAATCACAGGAAAAGAAATCAGCCCTCGACAACTTAACCGGCAGAAAAAGATTTTTTGAAAAAATCCCTAAGCCCCGGGGTCACAATTTCTTCAGAAAACTGACTTTCGGCAATTCACTCAAAAATGGTTCCAAACCTTTCCAAATGCTCCCCTGAGAGGTTTGGCGGTCGAAACCGAAGGCTTTTAATCACAGGAAAAGAAATCAGGCCTCCATAACTTAACCGGCAGAAAAAGATTTTTTTGAAAAAATCCCTAAGCCCCGGGGTCACAATTTCTTCAAAAATCTGACTTTCGGCAATTCACTCAAAAATGGTGACAAAGGGTTGCAATTGCTCCCCTGAAAGGTTTGGCGGTCAAAACAGAAGGCTTTTTATCACAGGAATAGAAAGCAGCCCTCGACAACTTAACCGGCAGAAAAAGATTTTTTTGAAAAAATCCCTAAGCCCCGGGGTCACAATTTCTTCAAAAATCTGACTTTCGGCAATTCACTCAAAAATGATTCCAAACAGCTGCAAATGCTCCTCTGAACGTTTTAGCGGTCCAAACAGAAGGCTTTTAATCACAGGAAAAGAAATCAGCCCTCCACAACTTAACCGGCAGAAAAAGATTTTTTTGAAAAAATCCCTAAGCCCCGGGGTCACAATTTCATCAAAAATCTGACTTTAGGCAATTCACTCAAAAATGGTGCCAAACGGTTGTAATTGCTCCCCTGAAAGCTTTGGCGGTCGAAACAGAAGGCTTTCAATCACAGGAAAAGAAATCAGCCCTCGACAACTTAACCGGCAGAAAAAGATTTTTTTGAAAAAATCCCTAAGCCCCCGGGTCACAATTTCTTCAGAAAACTGACTTTCGGCAATTCACTCAAAAATGGTGCAAAACCTTTCCAAATGCTCCCCTGAGAGGTTTGGCGGTCGAAACCGAAGGCTTTTAATCACAGGAAATGAAATCAGGCCTCCACAACTTAACAGGCAGAAAAAGATTTTTTTGAAAAAATCCCTAAGCCCCGGGGTCACAATTTCTTCAAAAATCTGACTTTCGGCAATTCACTCAAAAATGGTTCCAAACGGTTGCAATTGCTCCCCTGAAAGGTTTGCGGTCGAAACAGAAGGCTTTCAATCACAGGAAAAGAAATCAGCCCTCGACAACTTAACCGGCAGAAAAAGATTTTTTTGAAAAAATCCCTAAACCCCGGGGTCACAATTTCTTCAAAAATCTGACTTTCGGCAATTCACTCAAAAATGGTGCCAAACCTTTCCAAATGCTCCCCTGAGAGGTTTGGCGGTCGAAACCGAAGGCTTTTAATCACAGGAAAAGAAATCAGCCCTCGACAACTTAACCGGCAGAAAAAGATTTTTTTGAAAAAATCCCTAAGCCCCGGGGTCACAATTTCTACAAAAATCTGACTTTCGGCAATTCACTCAAAAATGGTGCCAAACGGTTGCAATTGCTCCCCTGAAAGGTTTGGCGGTCGAAACAGAAGGCTTTTTATCACAGGAAAAGAAATCAGCCCTCGACAACTTAACCGGCAGAAAAAGATTTTTTTGAAAAAATCCCTAAGCCCCGGGATCACAATTTCTTCAAAAATCTGACTTTCGGCAATTCACTCAAAAATGGTGACAAAGGGTTGCAATTGCTCCCCTGAAAGGTTTGGCGGTCAAAACAGAAGGCTTTCAATCACAGGAAAAGAAATCAGCCCTCGACAACTTAACCGGCAGAAAAATATTTTTTTGAAAAAATCCCTAAGCCCCGGGGTCACAATTTCTTCAAAAATCTGACTTTCGGCAAATCACTCAAAAATGGTGACAAAGGGTTGCAATTGCTCCCCTGAAAGGTTTGGCGGTCGAAACAGAAGGCTTTTTATCACAGGAATAGAAAGCAGCCCTCGACAACTTAACAGGCAGAAAAAGATTTTTTTGAAAGAATCCCTAAGCCCTGGGGTCACAATTTCTTCAAAAATCTGACTTTCGGCAATTCACTCAAAAATGGTGACAAAGGGTTGCAATTGCTCCCCTGAAAGGTTTGGCGGTCGAAACAGAAGGCTTTTTATCACAGGAATAGAAATCAGCCCTCGACAACTTAACCGGCAGAAAAAGATTTTTTTGAAAAAATCCCTAAGCCCCCGGGTCACAATTTCTTCAGAAAACTGACTTTCGGCAATTCACTCAAAAATGGTGCCAAACCTTTCCAAATGCTCCCGTGAGAGGTTTGGCGGTCGAAACCGAAGGCTTTTAATCACAGGAAAAGAAATCAGGCCTCCACAACTTAACCGGCAGAAAAAGATTTTTTTGAAAAAATCCCTAAGCCCCGGGGTCACACTTTCTTCAAAAATCTGACTTTTGGCAATTCACTCAAAAATGGTTCCAAACGGTTGCAATTGCTCCCGTGAAAGGTTTGGCGGTCGAAACAGAAGGCTTTCAATCACAGGAAAAGAAATCAGCCCTCGACAACTTAACCGGCAGAAAAAGATTTTTTTGAAAAAATCCCTAAGCCCCGGGGTCACAATTTCTTTAAAAATCTGACTTTCGGCAATTCACTCAAAAATGGTGACAAAGGGTTGCAATTGCTCCCCTGAAAGGTTTGGCGGTCGAAACAGAAGGCTTTTTATCACAGGAATAGAAATCAGCCCTCGACAACTTAACCGGCAGAAAAAGATTTTTTTGAAAAAATCCCTAAGCCCCGGGGTCACAATTTCTTCAAAAATCTGACTTTCGGCAATTCACTCAAAAATGATTCCAAACAGTTGCAAATGCTGCTCTGAAAGTTTTAGCGGTCCAAACAGAAGGCTTTTTATCACAGGAATAGAAATCAGCCCTCGACAACTTAACCGGCAGAAAAAGATTTTTTTGAAAAAATCCCTAAGCCCCGGGGTCACAATTTCATCAAAAATCTGACTTTCAGCAATTCACTCAAAAATGGTGCCAAACCTTTCCAAATGCTCCCCTGAGAGGTTTGGCGGTCGAAACCGAAGGCTTTTAATCACAGGAAAAGAAATCAGCCCTCCACAACTTAACCGGCAGAAAAAGATTTTTTTGAAAAAATCCCTAAGCCCCGGGGTCACAATTTAATCAAAAATCTGACTTTAGGCAATTCACTCAAAAATGGTGCCAAACGGTTGCAATTGCTCCCCTGAAAGGTTTGGCGGTCGAAACAGAAGGCTTTCAATCACAGGAATAGAAATCAGCCCTCGACAACTTAACCGGCAGAAAAAGATTTTTTTGAAAAAATCCCTAAGCCCCGGGGTCACAATTTCTTCAAAAATCTGACTTTCGGCAATTCACTCAAAAATGGTTCCAAACGGCTGCAATTGCTCCCCTGAAAGGTTTGGCGGTTGAAACAGAAGGCTTTCAATCACAGGAAAAGAAATCAGCCCTCGACAACTTAACCGGCAGAAAAATATTTTTTTGAAAAAATCCCTAAGCCCCGGGGTCACAATTTCTTCAAAAATCTGACTTTCGGCAATTCACTCAAAAATGATTCCAAACGGTTGCAAATGCTGCTCTGAAAGTTTTAGCGGTCCAAACAGAAGGCTTTTTATCACAGGAATAGAAATCAGCCCTCGACAACTTAACCGGCAGAAAAATATTTTTTTGAAAAAATCCCTAAGCCCCGGGGTCACAATTTAATCAAAAATCTGACTTTAGGCAATTCACTCAAAAATGGTGCCAAACGGTTGCAATTGCTCCCCTGAAAGGTTTGGCGGTCGAAACAGAAGGCTTTCAATCACAGGAAAAGAAATCAGCCCTCGACAACTTAACCGGCAGAAAAATATTTTTTTTAAAAAATCCCTAAGCCCCGGGGTCACAATTTCTTCAAAAATCTGAGTTTCGGCAATTCACTCAAAAATGATTCCAAACAGTTGCAAATGCTGCTCTGAAAGTTTTAGCGGTCCAAACAGAAGGCTTTTTATCACAGGAATAGAAATCAGCCCTCGACAACTTAACCGGCAGAAAAAGATTTTTTTGAAAAAATCCCTAAGCCCCGGGGTCACAATTTCATCAAAAATCTGACTTTCAGCAATTCACTCAAAAATGGTGCCAAACCTTTCCAAATGCTCCCCTGAGAGGTTTGGCGGTCGAAACCGAAGGCTTTTAATCACAGGAAAAGAAATCAGCCCTCCACAACTTAACCGGCAGAAAAAGATTTTTTTGAAAAAATCCCTAAGCCCCGGGGTCACAATTTAATCAAAAATCTGACTTTAGGCAATTCACTCAAAAATGGTGCCAAACGGTTGCAATTGCTCCCCTGAAAGGTTTGGCGGTCGAAACAGAAGGCTTTCAATCACAGGAATAGAAATCAGCCCTCGACAACTTAACCGGCAGAAAAAGATTTTTTTGAAAAAATCCCTAAGCCCCGGGGTCACAATTTCTTCAAAAATCTGACTTTCGGCAATTCACTCAAAAATGGTTCCAAACGGCTGCAATTGCTCCCCTGAAAGGTTTGGCGGTTGAAACAGAAGGCTTTCAATCACAGGAAAAGAAATCAGCCCTCGACAACTTAACCGGCAGAAAAATATTTTTTTGAAAAAATCCCTAAGCCCCGGGGTCACAATTTCTTCAAAAATCTGACTTTCGGCAATTCACTCAAAAATGATTCCAAACGGTTGCAAATGCTGCTCTGAAAGTTTTAGCGGTCCAAACAGAAGGCTTTTTATCACAGGAATAGAAATCAGCCCTCGACAACTTAACCGGCAGAAAAATATTTTTTTGAAAAAATCCCTAAGCCCCGGGGTCACAATTTAATCAAAAATCTGACTTTAGGCAATTCACTCAAAAATGGTGCCAAACGGTTGCAATTGCTCCCCTGAAAGGTTTGGCGGTCGAAACAGAAGGCTTTCAATCACAGGAAAAGAAATCAGCCCTCGACAACTTAACCGGCAGAAAAATATTTTTTTTAAAAAATCCCTAAGCCCCGGGGTCACAATTTCTTCAAAAATCTGAGTTTCGGCAATTCACTCAAAAATGATTCCAAACAGTTGCAAATGCTGCTCTGAAAGTTTTAGCGGTCCAAACAGAAGGCTTTTTATCACAGGAATAGAAATCAGCCCTCGACAACTTAACCGGCAGAAAAAGATTTTTTTGAAAAAATCCCTAAGCCCCGGGGTCACAATTTCATCAAAAATCTGACTTTCAGCAATTCACTCAAAAATGGTGCCAAACCTTTCCAAATGCTCCCCTGAGAGGTTTGGCGGTCGAAACCGAAGGCTTTTAATCACAGGAAAAGAAATCAGCCCTCCACAACTTAACCGGCAGAAAAAGATTTTTTTGAAAAAATCCCTAAGCCCCGGGGTCACAATTTAATCAAAAATCTGACTTTAGGCAATTCACTCAAAAATGGTGCCAAACGGTTGCAATTGCTCCCCTGAAAGGTTTGGCGGTCGAAACAGAAGGCTTTCAATCACAGGAATAGAAATCAGCCCTCGACAACTTAACCGGCAGAAAAAGATTTTTTTGAAAAAATCCCTAAGCCCCGGGGTCACAATTTCTTCAAAAATCTGACTTTCGGCAATTCACTCAAAAATGGTTCCAAACGGCTGCAATTGCTCCCCTGAAAGGTTTGGCGGTTGAAACAGAAGGCTTTCAATCACAGGAAAAGAAATCAGCCCTCGACAACTTAACCGGCAGAAAAATATTTTTTTGAAAAAATCCCTAAGCCCCGGGGTCACAATTTCTTCAAAAATCTGACTTTCGGCAATTCACTCAAAAATGATTCCAAACGGTTGCAAATGCTGCTCTGAAAGTTTTAGCGGTCCAAACAGAAGGCTTTTTATCACAGGAATAGAAATCAGCCCTCGACAACTTAACCGGCAGAAAAATATTTTTTTGAAAAAATCCCTAAGCCCCGGGGTCACAATTTAATCAAAAATCTGACTTTAGGCAATTCACTCAAAAATGGTGCCAAACGGTTGCAATTGCTCCCCTGAAAGGTTTGGCGGTCGAAACAGAAGGCTTTCAATCACAGGAAAAGAAATCAGCCCTCGACAACTTAACCGGCAGAAAAATATTTTTTTAAAAAAATCCCTAAGCCCCGGGGTCACAATTTCTTCAAAAATCTGAGTTTCGGCAATTCACTCAAAAATGATTCCAAACAGTTGCAAATGCTGCTCTGAAAGTTTTAGCGGTCCAAACAGAAGGCTTTTTATCACAGGAATAGAAATCAGCCCTCGACAACTTAACCGGCAGAAAAAGATTTTTTTGAAAAAATCCCTAAGCCCCGGGGTCACAATTTCATCAAAAATCTGACTTTCGGCAATTCACTCAAAAATGGTGCCAAACGGTTGCAATTGCTCCCCTGAAAGGTTTGGCGGTCGAAACAGAAGGCTTTTTATCACAGGAATAGAAATCAGCCCTCGACCCCGGGTCACAATTTCTTCAGAAAACTGACTTTCGGCAATTCACTCAAAAATGGTGCCAAACCTTTCCAAATGCTCCCCTGAGAGGTTTGGCGGTCGAAACCGAAGGCTTTTAATCACAGGAAAAGAAATCAGGCCTCCACAACTTAACCGGCAGAAAAAGATTTTTTTGAAAAAATCCCTAAGCCCCGGGGTCACAATTTCTTCAAAAATCTGACTTTCGGCAATTCACTCAAAAATGGTGACAAAGGGTTGCAATTGCTCCCCTGAAAGGTTTGGCGGTCGAAACAGATGGCTTTTTATCACAGGAATAGAAAACAGCCCTCGACAACTTAACCGGCAGAAAAAGATTTTTTTGAAAAAATCCCTAAGCCCCGGGGTCACAATTTCTTCCAAAATCTGAGTTTCGGCAATTCACTCAAAATGATTCCAAACAGTTGCAAATGCTCCTCTTAAAGTTTTAGCGGTCCAAACAGAAGGCTTTTTATGACAGGAATAGAAATTAGCCCTCGACAACTTAACCGGCAGAAAAAGATATTTTTGAAAAAATCCCTAAGCCCCGGGGTCACAATTTCATCAAAAATCTGACTTTCGGCAATTCACTCAAAAATGATTCCAAACAGTTGCAAATGCAACTCTGAAAGTTTTAGCAGTCCAAACAGAAGGCTTTTTATCACAGGAATAGAAATCAGCCCTCGACAACTTAACCGGCAGAAAAAGATTTTTTTGAAAAAATCCCTAAGCCCCGGGGTCACAATTTCATCAAAAATCTGACTTTCGGCAATTCACTCAAAAGTGGTGCCAAACGGTTGCAATTGCTCCCCTGAAAGGTTTGGCGTTCGAAAAAGAAGGCTTTCAATCACAGGAATAGAAATCAGCCCTCGACAACTTAACCGGCAGAAAAAGATTTTTTTGAAAAAATCCCTAAGCCCGGGGGTCACAATTTCATCAAAAATCTGACTTTCGGCAATTCACTCAAAAATGATTCCAAACAGTTGCCAATGCTCCTGTGAAAGTTTTAGCGGTCCAAACAGAAGGCTTTTTATCACAGGAATAGAAATCAGCCCTCGACAACTTAACCGGCAGAAAAAGATTTTTTTGATAAAATCCCTAAGCCCCGGGGTCACAATTTTTTCAAAATTCTAACTTTCGGCAATTCACTCAAAAATGGTGACAAAGGGTTGCAATTGCTCCCATGAAAGGTTTGGCGGTCGAAACAGGCTTTTTATCACAGGAATAGAAATCAGCCCTCGACAACTTAACCGGCAGAAAAAGATTTTTTTGAAAAAATCCCTAAGCCCCGGGGTCACAATTTCTTCAAAAATCTGACTTTCGGCAATTCACTCAAAAATGGTTCCAAACGGTTGCAATTGCTCCCATGAAAGGTTTGGCGGTCGAAACAGAAGGCTTTCAATCACAGGAAAAGAAATCAGCCCTCGACAACTTAACCGGCAGAAAAATATTTTTTTGAAAAAATCCCTAAGCCCCGGGGTCACAATTTCTTCAAAAATCTGACTTTCGGCAATTCACTCAAAAATGGTGACAAAGGGTTGCAATTGCTCCCCTGAAAGGTTTCGCGGTCGAAACAGAAGGCTTTTAATCACAGGAATAGAAATCAGCCCTCGACAACTTAACCGGCAGAAAAAGATTTTTTTGAAAAAATCCCTAAACCCCGGGGTCACAATTTCATCAAAAATCTGACTTTCGGCAATTCACTCAAAAATGATTTCAAACAGTTGCAAATGCTCCTCTGAAAGTTTTAGCGGTCTAAACAGAAGGCTTTTTATCACAGGAATAGAAATCAGCCCTCGACAACTTAACCGGCAGAAAAAGATTTTTTTGAAAAAATCTCTAAGCCCCGGGGTCACAATTTCATCAAAAATCTGACTGTCGGCAATTCACTCAAAAATGGTGCCAAACGGTTGTAATTGCTCCCCTGAAAGGTTTGGCGTTCAAAAAAGAAGGCTTTCAATCACAGGAAAAGAAATCAGCCCTCGACAACTTAACCGGCAGAAAAAGATTTTTTTGAAAAAATCCCTAAGCCCCGGGGTCACAATTTCTTTAAAAATTTGACTTTCGGCAATTCACTCAAAAATTGTGACAAAGGGTTGCAATTGCTCCCCTGAAAGTTTTAGCGTCCAAACAGAAGGCTTTTTATCACAGGAATAGAAATCAGCCCTCAACAACTTAACCGGCAGAAAAAGATTTTTTTGAAAAAATCCCTAAGCCCCGGGTTCACAATTTCTTCAAAAATCTGAGTTTCGGCAATTCACTCAAAAATGATTCCAAACAGTTGCAAATGCTGCTCTGAAAGTTTTAGCGGTCCAAACAGAAGGCTTTTTATCACAGGAATAGAAATCAGCCCTCGACAACTTAACCGGCAGAAAAAGATTTTTTTGAAAAAATCCCTAAGCCCCGGGGTCACAATTTCATCAAAAATCTGACTTTCGGCAATTCACTCAAAAATGGTGCCAAACGGTTGCAATTGCTCCCCTGAAAGGTTTGGCGGTCGAAACAGAAGGCTTTTTATCACAGGAATAGAAATCAGCCCTCGACCCCGGGTCACAATTTCTTCAGAAAACTGACTTTCGGCAATTCACTCAAAAATGGTGCCAAACCTTTCCAAATGCTCCCCTGAGAGGTTTGGCGGTCGAAACCGAAGGCTTTTAATCACAGGAAAAGAAATCAGGCCTCCACAACTTAACCGGCAGAAAAAGATTTTTTTGAAAAAATCCCTAAGCCCCGGGGTCACAATTTCTTCAAAAATCTGACTTTCGGCAATTCACTCAAAAATGGTGACAAAGGGTTGCAATTGCTCCCCTGAAAGGTTTGGCGGTCGAAACAGATGGCTTTTTATCACAGGAATAGAAAACAGCCCTCGACAACTTAACCGGCAGAAAAAGATTTTTTTGAAAAAATCCCTAAGCCCCGGGGTCACAATTTCTTCCAAAATCTGAGTTTCGGCAATTCACTCAAAATGATTCCAAACAGTTGCAAATGCTCCTCTTAAAGTTTTAGCGGTCCAAACAGAAGGCTTTTTATGACAGGAATAGAAATTAGCCCTCGACAACTTAACCGGCAGAAAAAGATATTTTTGAAAAAATCCCTAAGCCCCGGGGTCACAATTTCATCAAAAATCTGACTTTCGGCAATTCACTCAAAAATGATTCCAAACAGTTGCAAATGCAACTCTGAAAGTTTTAGCAGTCCAAACAGAAGGCTTTTTATCACAGGAATAGAAATCAGCCCTCGACAACTTAACCGGCAGAAAAAGATTTTTTTGAAAAAATCCCTAAGCCCCGGGGTCACAATTTCATCAAAAATCTGACTTTCGGCAATTCACTCAAAAGTGGTGCCAAACGGTTGCAATTGCTCCCCTGAAAGGTTTGGCGTTCGAAAAAGAAGGCTTTCAATCACAGGAATAGAAATCAGCCCTCGACAACTTAACCGGCAGAAAAAGATTTTTTTGAAAAAATCCCTAAGCCCGGGGGTCACAATTTCATCAAAAATCTGACTTTCGGCAATTCACTCAAAAATGATTCCAAACAGTTGCCAATGCTCCTGTGAAAGTTTTAGCGGTCCAAACAGAAGGCTTTTTATCACAGGAATAGAAATCAGCCCTCGACAACTTAACCGGCAGAAAAAGATTTTTTTGATAAAATCCCTAAGCCCCGGGGTCACAATTTTTTCAAAATTCTAACTTTCGGCAATTCACTCAAAAATGGTGACAAAGGGTTGCAATTGCTCCCATGAAAGGTTTGGCGGTCGAAACAGGCTTTTTATCACAGGAATAGAAATCAGCCCTCGACAACTTAACCGGCAGAAAAAGATTTTTTTGAAAAAATCCCTAAGCCCCGGGGTCACAATTTCTTCAAAAATCTGACTTTCGGCAATTCACTCAAAAATGGTTCCAAACGGTTGCAATTGCTCCCATGAAAGGTTTGGCGGTCGAAACAGAAGGCTTTCAATCACAGGAAAAGAAATCAGCCCTCGACAACTTAACCGGCAGAAAAATATTTTTTTGAAAAAATCCCTAAGCCCCGGGGTCACAATTTCTTCAAAAATCTGACTTTCGGCAATTCACTCAAAAATGGTGACAAAGGGTTGCAATTGCTCCCCTGAAAGGTTTCGCGGTCGAAACAGAAGGCTTTTAATCACAGGAATAGAAATCAGCCCTCGACAACTTAACCGGCAGAAAAAGATTTTTTTGAAAAAATCCCTAAACCCCGGGGTCACAATTTCATCAAAAATCTGACTTTCGGCAATTCACTCAAAAATGATTTCAAACAGTTGCAAATGCTCCTCTGAAAGTTTTAGCGGTCTAAACAGAAGGCTTTTTATCACAGGAATAGAAATCAGCCCTCGACAACTTAACCGGAAGAAAAAGATTTTTTTGAAAAAATCTCTAAGCCCCGGGGTCACAATTTCATCAAAAATCTGACTGTCGGCAATTCACTCAAAAATGGTGCCAAACGGTTGTAATTGCTCCCCTGAAAGGTTTGGCGTTCAAAAAAGAAGGCTTTCAATCACAGGAAAAGAAATCAGCCCTCGACAACTTAACCGGCAGAAAAAGATTTTTTTGAAAAAATCCCTAAGCCCCGGGGTCACAATTTCTTTAAAAATTTGACTTTCGGCAATTCACTCAAAAATTGTGACAAAGGGTTGCAATTGCTCCCCTGAAAGTTTTAGCGTCCAAACAGAAGGCTTTTTATCACAGGAATAGAAATCAGCCCTCAACAACTTAACCGGCAGAAAAAGATTTTTTTGAAAAAATCCCTAAGCCCCGGGTTCACAATTTCTTCAAAAATCTGAGTTTCGGCAATTCACTCAAAAATGATTCCAAACAGTTGCAAATGCTGCTCTGAAAGTTTTAGCGGTCCAAACAGAAGGAATTTTATCACAGGAATAGAAATCAGCCCTCGACAACTTAACCGGCAGAAAAAGATTTTTTTGAAAAAATCCCTAAGCCCCGGGGTCACAATTTCTTCAAAAATCTGACTTTCGGCAATTCACTCAAAAATGGTGCCAAACGGTTGCAATTGCTCCCCTGAAAGGTTTGCGGTCGAAACAGAAGGCTTTCAATCACAGGAAAAGAAATCAGCCCTCGACAACTTAACCGGCAGAAAAAGATTTTTTTGAAAAAATCCCTAAGCCCCGGGGTCACAATTTCTACAAAAATCTGACTTTCGGCAATTCACTCAAAAATGGTGACAAAGGATTGAAAATGCTCCCCTGAGAGGTTTGGCGGTCGAAACCGAAGGCTTTTAATCACAGGAAAAGAAATCAGCCCTTCACAACTTAACCGGCAGAAAAATATTTTTTTGAACAAATCCCTAAGCCCCGGGGTCACAATTTCTACAAAAATCTGACTTTAGACAATTCACTCAAAAATGGTGCCAAACGGTTGCAATTGCTCCCCTGAAAGGTTTGGCGTTCGAAAAAGAAGGCTTTCAATCACAGGAAAAGAAATCAGCCCTCGACAACTTAACCAGCAGAAAAAGATTTTTTTGAAAAAATCCCTAAGCCCCGGGGTCACAATTTCTTCAAAAATCTGACTTTCGGCAATTCACTCAAAAATGATTCCAAACAGTTGCAAATGCTGCTCTGAAAGTTTTAGCGGTCCAAACAGAAGGCTTTTTATCACAGGAATAGAAATCAGCCCTCAACAACTTAACCGGCAGAAAAAGATTTTTTTAAAAAAATCCCTAAGCCCCGGGGTCACAATTTCATCAAAAATCTGACTTTCGGCAATTCACTCAAAAATGGTGCCAAACGGTTGCAATTCCTCCCCTGAAAGGTTTGGCGTTCAAAAAAGAAGGCTTTCAATCACAGGAAAAGAAATCAGCCCTCGACAACTTAACCGGCAGAAAAATATTTTTTTAAAAAAATCCCTAAGCCCAGAGGTCGCAATTTCATCAAAAATCTGACTTTCGGCAATTCACTCAAAAATGGTTCGAGACGGTTGCAATTGCTCCCCTGAAAGATTTGGCGATCGAAACAGAAGGCTTTTTATCACAGGAATAGAAATCAGCCCTCGACAACTTAACCGGCAGAAAAAGATTTTTTTGAAAAAATCCCTAAGCCCCCGGGTCACAATTTCTTCAGAAAACTGACTTTCGGCAATTCACTCAAAAATGGTGCCAAACCTTTCCAAATGCTCCCCTGAGAGGTTTGGCGGTCGAAACCGAAGGCTTTTAATCACAGGAAAAGAAATCAGGCCTCCACAACTTAACAGGCAGAAAAAGATTTTTTTGAAAAAATCCCTAAGCCCCGGGGTCACAATTTCTACAAAAATCTGACTTTCGGCAATTCACTCAAAAATGGTGACAAAGGGTTGAAAATGCTCCCCTGAGAGGTTTGGCGGTCGAAACCGAAGGCTTTTAATCACAGGAAAAGAAATCAGCCCTTCACAACTTAACCGGCAGAAAAATATTTTTTTGAACAAATCCCTAAGCCCCGGGGTCACAATTTCTACAAAAATCTGACTTTAGACAATTCACTCAAAAATGGTGCCAAACGGTTGCAATTGCTCCCCTGAAAGGTTTGGCGTTCGAAAAAGAAGGCTTTCAATCACAGGAAAAGAAATCAGCCCTCGACAACTTAACCGGCAGAAAAAGATTTTTTTGAAAAAATCCCTAAGCCCCGGGGTCACAATTTCTTCAAAAATCTGACTTTCGGCAATTCGCTCAAAAATGATTCCAAACAGTTGCAAATGCTGCTCTGAAAGTTTTAGCGGTCCAAACAGAAGGCTTTTTATCACAGGAATAGAAATCAGCCCTCGACAACTTAACCGGCAGAAAAATATTTTTTTGAAAAAATCCCTAAGCCCCGAGGTCACAATTTCTTCAAAAATCTGACTTTCGGCAATTCACTCAAAAATGGTGACAAAGGGTTGCAATTCCTCCCCTGAAAGGTTTGGCGTTCAAAAAAGAAGGCTTTCAATCACAGGAATAGAAATCAGCCCTCGACAACTTAACCGGCAGAAAAAGATTTTTTTGAAAAAATCCCTAAGCCCCGGGGTCACAATTTCTTCAAAAATCTGACTTTCGGCAATTCACTCAAAAATGGTTCCAAACGGTTGCAATTGCTCCCATGAAAGGTTTGGCGGTCGAAACAGAAGGCTTTCAATCACAGGAAAAGAAATCAGCCCTCGACAACTTAACCGGCAGAAAAATATTTTTTTGAAAAAATCCCTAAGCCCCGGGGTCACAATTTCTTCAAAAATCTGACTTTCGGCAATTCACTCAAAAATGGTTCCAAACGGTTGCAATTGCTCCCCTGAAAGGTTTGGCGGTCGAAACAGAAGGCTTTCAATCACAGGAAAAGAAATCAGCCCTCGACAACTTAACCGGCAGAAAAATATTTTTTTAAAAAAATCCCTAAGCCCCGGGGTCACAATTTCTTCAAAAATCTGACTTTCGGCAATTCACTCAAAAATGATTCCAAACAGTTGCAAATGCTGCTCTGACAGTTTTAGCGGTCTAAACAGAAGGCTTTTTATCACAGGAATAGAAATCAGCCCTCGACAACTTAACCGGCAGAAAAAGATTTTTTTGAAAAAATCCCTAAGCCCCCGGGTCACAATTTCTTCAGAAAACTGACTTTCGGCAATTCACTCAAAAATGGTGCCAAACCTTTCCAAATGCTCCCCTGAGAGGTTTGGCGGTCGAAACCGAAGGCTTTTAATCACAGGAAAAGAAATCAGGCCTCCACAACTTAACCGGCAGAAAAAGATTTTTTTGAAAAAATCCCTAAGCCCCGGGGTCACAATTTCTTCAAAAATCTGACTTTCGGCAATTCACTCAAAAATGGTTCCAAACGGTTGCAATTGCTCCCCTGAAAGGTTTGGCGTTCAAAAAAGAAGGCTTTCAATCACAGGAATAGAAATCAGCCCTCGACAACTTAACCGGCAGAAAAAGATTTTTTTGAAAAAATCCCTAAGCCCCGGGGTCACAATTTCTTCAAAAATCTGACTTTCGGCAATTCACTCAAAAATGGTGACAAAGGGTTGCAATTGCTCCCATGAAAGGTTTGGCGGTCGAAACAGAAGGCTTTCAATCACAGGAAAAGAAATCAGCCCTCGACAACTTAACCGGCAGAAAAATATTTTTTTGAAAAAATCCCTAAGCCCCGGGTTCACAATTTCTTCAAAAATCTGACTTTCGGCAATTCACTCAAAATTGGTGACAAAGGGTTGCAATTGCTCCCCTGAAAGGTTTGGCGGTCGAAACAGAAGGCTTTTTATCACAGGAATAGAAATCAGCCCTCGACAACTTAACCGGCAGAAAAAGATTTTTTTGAAAAAATCCCTAAGCCCCGGGGTTACAATTTAATCAAAAATCTGACTTTAGGCAATTCACTCAAAAATGGTGCCAAACGGTTGCAATTGCTCCCCTGAAAGGTTTGGCGGTCGAAACAGAAGGCTTTCAATCACAGAAAAAGAAATCAGCCCTCGACAACTTAACCGGCAGAAAAATATTTTTTTTAAAAAATCCCTAAGCCCCGGGGTCACAATTTCTTCAAAAATCTGACTTTCGGCAATTCACTCAAAAATGATTCCAAACAGTTGCAAATGCTGCTCTGACAGTTTTAGCGGTCTAAACAGAAGGCTTTTTATCACAGGAATAGAAATCAGCCCTCGACAACTTAACCGGCAGAAAAAGATTTTTGTGAAAAAATCCCTAAGCCCCGGGGTCACAATTTCATCAAAAATCTGACTTACGGCAATTCACTCAAAAATGGTGCCAAACGGTTGCAATTGCTCCCCTGAAAGGTTTGGCGGTCGAAACAGAAGGCTTTTTATCACAGGAATAGAAATCAGCCCTCGACAACTTAACCGGCAGAAAAATATTTTTTTGAAAAAATCCCTAAGCCCCCGGGTCACAATTTCTTCAGAAAACTGACTTTCGGCAATTCACTCAAAAATGGTGCCAAACCTTTCCAAATGCTCCCCTGAGAGGTTTGGCGGTCGAAACCGAAGGCTTTTAATCACAGGAAAAGAAATCAGGCCTCCACAACTAAACCGGCAGAAAAAGATTTTTTTGAAAAAATCCCTAAGCCCCGGGGTCACAATTTCTTCAAAAATCTGACTTTCGGCAATTCACTCAAAAATGGTTCCAAACGGTTGCAATTGCTCCCCTGAAAGGTTTGGCGATTGAAACAGAAGGCTTTCAATCACAGGAAAAGAAATCAGCCCTTGACAACTTAACCGGCAGAAAAAGATTTTTTTGAAAAAATCCCTAAGCACAGGGGTCACAATTTCTTCAAAAATCTGACTTTCGGCAATTCACTCAAAAATGGTGACAAAGGGTTGCAATTGCTCCCCTGAAAGGTTTGGCGGTCGAAACAGAAGGCTTTTTATCACAGGAATAGAAATCAGCCCTCGACAACTTAACCGGCAGAAAAAGATTTTTTTGAAAAAATCCCTAAGCCCCGGGGTCACAATTTAATCAAAAATCTGACTTTAGGCAATTCACTCAAAAATGGTGCCAAACGGTTGCAATTGCTCCCCTGAAAGGTTTGGCGGTCGAAACAGAAGGCTTTCAATCACAGGAAAAGAAATCAGCCCTCGACAACTTAACCGGCAGAAAAATATTTTTTTAAAAAAATCCCTAAGCCCCGGGGTCACAATTTCTTCAAAAATCTGAGTTTCGGCAATTCACTCAAAAATGATTCCAAACAGTTGCAAATGCTGCTCTGACAGTTTTAGCGGTCTAAACAGAAGGCTTTTTATCACAGGAATAGAAATCAGCCCTCGACAACTTAACCGGCAGAAAAAGATTTTTTTGAAAAAATCCCTAAGCCCCCGGGTCACAATTTCTTCAGAAAACTGACTTTCAGCAATTCACTCAAAAATGGTGCCAAACCTTTCCAAATGCTCCCCTGAGAGGTTTGGCGGTCGAAACCGAAGGCTTTTAATCACAGGAAAAGAAATCAGGCCTCCACAACTTAACCGGCAGAAAAAGATTTTTTTGAAAAAATCCCTAAGCCCCGGGGTCACAATTTCTTCAAAAATCTGACTTTCGGCAATTCACTCAAAAATGGTTCCAAACGGTTGCAATTGCTCCCCTGAAAGGTTTGGCGATCAAAACAGAAGGCTTTCAATCACAGGAAAAGAAATCAGCCCTCGACAACTTAACCGGCAGAAAAAGATTTTTTTGAAAAAATCCCTAAGCACAGGGGTCACAATTTCGTAAAAAATCTGACTTTCGGCAATTCACTCAAAAATGGTGACAAAGGGTTGCAATTGCTCCCCTGAAAGGTTTGGCGGTCGAAACAGAAGGCTTTTTATCACAGGAATAGAAATCAGCCCTCGACAACTTAACCGGCAGAAAAAGATTTTTTTGAAAAAATCCCTAACCCCCGGGGTCACAATTTAATCAAAAATCTGACTTTAGGCAATTCACTCAAAAATGGTGCCAAACGGTTGCAATTGCTCCCCTGAAAGGTTTGGCGGTCGAAACAGAAGGCTTTCAAACACAGGAAAAGAAATCAGCCCTCGACAACTTAACCGGCAGAAAAATATTTTTTTAAAAAAATCCCTAAGCCCCGGGGTCACAATTTCTTCAAAAATCTGAGTTTCGGCAATTCACTCAAAAATGATTCCAAACAGTTGCAAATGCTGCTCTGACAGTTTTAGCGGTCTAAACAGAAGGCTTTTTATCACAGGAATAGAAATCAGCCCTCGACAACTTAACCGGCAGAAAAAGATTTTTTTGAAAAAATCCCTAAGCCCCGGGGTCACAATTTCTTCAGAAAACTGACTTTCGGCAATTCACTCAAAAATGGTGCCAAACCTTTCCAAATGCTCCCCTGAGAGGTTTGGCGGTCGAAACCGAAGGCTTTTAATCACAGGAAAAGAAATCAGGCCTCCACAACTTAACCGGCAGAAAAAGATTTTTTTGAAAAAATCCCTAAGCCCCGGGGTCACAATTTCTTCAAAAATCTGACTTTCGGCAATTCACTCAAAAATGGTTCCAAACGGTTGCAATTGCTCCCCTGAAAGGTTTGGCGATCGAAACAGAAGGCTTTCAATCACAGGAAAAGAAATCAGCCCTCGACAACTTAACCGGCAGAAAAAGATTTTTTTGAAAAAATCCCTAAGCACAGGGGTCACAATTTCTTAAAAAATCTGACTTTCGGCAATTCATTCAAAAATGGTGACAAAGGGTTGCAATTGCTCCCCTGAAAGGTTTGGCGGTCGAAACAGATGGCTTTTTATCACAGGAATAGAAAACAGCCCTCGACAACTTAACCGGCAGAAAAAGATTTTTTTGAAAAAATCCCTAAGCCCCGGGGTCACAATTTCTTCAAAAATCTGAGTTTCGGCAATTCACTCAAAATGATTCCAAACAGTTGCAAATGCTCCTCTTAAAGTTTTAGCGGTCCAAACAGAAGGCTTTTTATGACAGGAATAGAAATTAGCCCTCGACAACTTAACCGGCAGAAAAAGATTTTTTTGAAAAAATCCCTAAGCCCCGGGGTCACAATTTCATCAAAAATCTGACTTTCGGCAATTCACTCAAAAATGATTCCAAACAGTTGCAAATGCTACTCTGAAAGTTTTAGCAGTCCAAACAGAAGGCTTTTTATCACAGGAATAGAAATCAGCCCTCGACAACTTAACCGGCAGAAAAAGATTTTTTTGAAAAAATCCCTAAGCCCCGGGGTCACAATTTCATCAAAAATCTGACTTTCGGCAATTCACTCAAAAATGGTGCCAAACGGTTGCAATTGCTCCCATGAAAGGTTTGGCGTTCGAAAAAGAAGGCTTTCAATCACAGGAATAGAAATCAGCCCTCGACAACTTAACCGGCAGAAAAAGATTTTTTTGAAAAAATCCCTAAGCCCGGGGGTCACAATTTCATCAAAAATCTGACTTTCGGCAATTCACTCAAAAATGATTCCAAACAGTTGCCAATGCTCCTGTGAAAGTTTTAGCGGTCCAAACAGAAGGCTTTTTATCACAGGAATAGAAATCAGCCCTCGACAACTTAACCGGCAGAAAAAGATTTTTTTGATAAAATCCCTAAGCCCCGGGGTCACAATTTCTTCAAAAATCTGACTTTCGGCAATTCACTCAAAAATGGTGACAAAGGGTTGCAATTCCTCCCCTGAAAGGTTTGGCGTTCAAAAAAGAAGGCTTTCAATCACAGGAATAGAAATCAGCCCTCGACAACTTAACCGGCAGAAAAAGATTTTTTTGAAAAAATCCCTAAGCCCCGGGGTCACAATTTCTTCAAAAATCTGACTTTCGGCAATTCACTCAAAAATGGTTCCAAACGGTTGCAATTGCTCCCATGAAAGGTTTGGCGGTCGAAACAGAAGGCTTTCAATCACAGGAAAAGAAATCAGCCCTCGACAACTTAACCGGCAGAAAAAGATTTTTTTGAAAAAATCCCTAAGCCCCGGGGTCACAATTTCATCAAAAATCTGACTTTAGGCAATTCACTCAAAAATGGTTCCAAACAGTTGCAATTGCTCCCCTGAAAGGTTTGGCGGTCGAAACAGAAGGCTTTTTATCACAGGAATAGAAATCAGCCCTCGACAACTTAACCGGCAGAAAAAGAGGGGTTCAGAAGGAGAGACACAGGAGGGGGAGCAAATGGAGAGTTAGGAGGAGGAGTACGAGGGGGGCGCAGGCAGTGACAGTGGCCAGAGTTATTCCACAAGCCTCTCTAGCGAATCGGAGGACTCACAGAAGGGAGCGCCGGTGGCCAGAGCAAGGGAGATTCCAAGGGAGAAACCTCAAGAGGGAGGGGCCAGCGGGGAGTCCCTGAACAGCAGCTGGAGATCAGGGCCAGCGTCTCCACCAGAGCGCAGTGGGGAGGGGAAGTCCCAGGAGTCGGGACCAGTGTCCTCACCACCAGAGGGAGGAGAGGAGTCAGGTTTGGCAACACCCACATCAGGAAGCGGGGAAACGGTCAGAAGGAAAGTCACCGGCTGGGCGCGCGCGCCAAGTTCAAATGTACAGGAGCGCGGCACAGCGGGGAGCCCGGGAAGGGAGCCAGGTCCTAAAGCCCGCCGGAGGGAGGGGCAAGACTCAGGAGGCTCAGCGTCAGAGGAGTCCAGGAAGGAGGGAACCCCAGAGGGCAGAAGGACCCAACGCAGGAAAGAGCAGCGCAAGAGGTGGAGCCGGGCTAGAATCTTAAACTGGTGTGGGTGGAGCAGTGAGTCAGAGGGGACTTAGCCGGTCTAGCGTTAAGACGTGGGCCTGCGCGCCCAGAGCTTGGAAATGGAAACTAAACTTCAATAAAGACTTTTGTATATAATATCCACTGGGCGTTGGTCCTCTGTGAGCTGGGACCTAGCGGCAGTCCTGACAGTAAGTCCCCTCTCATTTCCACCAATTTTGCAACCTCGTGGAGTGCGGGAAAGCAGCGAGGGGTGAAGATTGGTGCTTCGCGAGCTCACGAAAAACAGGGAAATGACTACCGAAGAGAGGATAGCGAGTTTGCAAAACGCAGTGACGCAGTTGACTGCAGAAATTGCGGCTTCCAGAAAGAAAGAACAGGAAGCAGCTGCTGCCTGCCAGGATCTGCGAACCAGGTTAGAAGTGCTAAGTACACAGAGGCTACCCGCCACCAGACCAAAAGGGATTGGGCTGGGAAACAGAGGAGGGAGCCTGGTATCTCACTTCAATGGGGACCTGCAGGAGTATCCTAACTTCAGAGCAGATGTAATTTATGCATTGCAGCTACTTGACAAAGACTTTAAAAATGAGGGAGAGAGAGTGGGATTTATTATTTCGCATTTACGGGGGGAGGCAAAATCGTGGCTGCGCAATCTATGGAGAGACAAGGATCCAGCCCTCCAAAATGCGGCTGCCTTCATTAAAGTGATGGATGCGTGTTTTTTATCTGAGATTGATGTGGATATCGCTAGGAGGGAGATTCACGGACTAAGACAAGGTAAAGCCACTGTGAGGCAATATCATTCACGTTTTTTCGGATTGGTGAATGTACTAGCCTGGGAGAAAGAATCGCCTGCCGTCAGAGACCTGTTCTGGGAGGGGTTGAGCGGAGCTGTGAAAGACGAGATCGCAAGGGGGGGAAGACCCCAAACCACCAAGGACGTGGTGGAACGGGCACTCTCCATTGGGGTTCGGTTGGAAGGACGCCCTTGGGGCAAGGAGGAAGGGCATTTGGGACGCACGCCAGCGAGAGGACTGCCTCCCTTCCCCAAGGAGGCGGCGCGCGCTCAATCCATGCCTCCGCTGGGAGGGGGAGAGGAGCCGATGGAGATAGGTGGTGCTAAGGCTCACTCCACAGTCGGAGCCCTAACTCCGGGAGCAGTCAAGATGAAGCCTCCTAGAGGAACCAGGAAGTGCTACATCTGCGACAGTGCTCAGCATATGGCAAAAGAGTGTCCCCAGCGGTTTCACAAGCATACTGCAGCCGCAGCGACAGTAACAGACGCAATTCAGCAGAGGGAGTCGCAGCAGGAAAACTCCACTGTCTGGCTGGAGATGGCGTCTCTGGGGACCAGCCAGACAAGTCAGTGAAGCAATCCCCAGGGATCTTACAGCCCACCGACCCCCTCCCACCCAAACCAGTAGTGCAGCTCACCGCATCCCTTCAGCTCCCCAATGGGCTACTTGTGGAAATTCCCATCACCATCGACTCGGGGAGCAATGCAGATTTTATAGACATGCAGTTCATCCAGCAACATGGCATAGCCCTTCTGCCAGCGGCGGTACCTCTGAAAGTCGTCACAGTGGACGGCAGGGAGCTACTGGGAGGGCAAGTGCTACAGCAGACGCCGCCAATGGTGATGCGCATTGGAAACCACCGTGAGGTCATCAGCTTCAACGTCACCCGCCTGTCAGACACGCCCATAGTGTTGGGAATGAGTTGGCTGGATAGGCACAGCCCGGCATTAGCTTGGTACCAGCGGCAACTGACCTTCGGCTCCTCTTACTGCGCAGAACACTGCATCCTGGCGGACTTGGAAGATGAGGGGCACGAGGATGGACCACAGCTGAACTTGGGCATGTTGCAAGCGGTGCCTAACAAATACAAGGAGTTTTTGGAGGTCTTCTGCGAGAAAGAGGCGGATAAGCTGCCACCCCACAGACCCTACGACTGCAAGATCGACCTCCTGCCCGGGGCGATGCTCCCGACGGGGAAACTGTACTCCATGTCTGAGGATGAATTGCAAGAGCTCAGGGAGTTCATAGATCACAACCTGAAGCGGGGATTCATCCGGGAGTCCAAGGCGGCAGGAGGCAGTCCCGTGTTCTTTGTAAAGAAGCGGGACATGCCCCAAAAGAGGCTGGTCGTTGATTTCCGCTTCTTGAACCTCAAGACCAAGCCCTCAGCCTTCCCTATGCCCAAGATCGATGACCTGCTGGCGACGGTGAGGAAGGGTCGCATCTTTACCAAGTTGGATCTGCGCGGAGCGTACAATCTCATTCGCGTACGGGAAGGCGACGAGTGGAAAACAACCATGTTTACGCCGCTGGGCACTTATGAATACAGAGTTATGCCTTTTGGATTAAAAAATGGTTCCCACTGCTTTCAAGCCTTCATGCATCATGTCTTGGCGGGTCTCCTCTACAAGAAGTGCGTCTGCTTCCTGGATGACATCCTAATCTTCTCGGAATCGCCTGAGGCTCACGAGAGAGATGTTAGGGAAGTTCTGCAGAGGCTGCGGGAGCACAGGCTGTACGCCAAGCTGGAGAAGTGCCAGTTCGACAAGACGGAGGTGGATTTCTTGGGCTACAAACTGTCCGACAAGGGACTGGCTATGGACGGTGCCAAGGTACGTGCAGTACTGGATTGGAAGAGCCCACGCAATAGGAAGGAAGTACAGAGGTTTGTCGGTTTTGCCAACTTTTATCGCAAGTTCATCAAGGGTTTCGCCATGCAGACAGCGGCCATCACCGACACCCTCAGTTCCAAGAAGAAGAGGTTCATCTGGACGGAGCAGGCAGAGCAGTCCTTTCAGAAGCTCAAGCAGCTCTTCGCTTCCGAAGAGAACCTACTGCACGTAAATCCCAGCAGGCCCATGAGAGTGGAGACGGACGCCTCAGACAGGGCCGTGGGAGCCGTTCTGTTGCAGCAAGACCACCAGGGGGACTGGAGGCCGTGCGCTTTCTACTCCAGAAAACTCAGCAAAGCGGAGCAGAACTACACCATTTGGGACAGGGAGTTGCTGGCCATACATGCAGCCTTCAAGGCGTGGCGGCACTTCCTCGTCGGAGCCAAGCACACGGTGCAGGTCCGCACAGACCATAAGAACTTGGAGTACTGGCGCACGGCGAGGTTCCTGAACCAGCGACACATCCGCTGGGCGGAGTTCTTTGCAGATTTCGACTTCAGAATTGAGTACATCCCAGGAAACAGCAACGTCTTGGCGGACGCGCTGTCCAGAAAACCGCAGTATCTGGAGGCAGAGGCACCGCCGGCGGCCAAGCACATTTTCACACCACAGGCGTGGGCATGCGCGTCAGCCACGGTGGACCTGGACGCGGTGCGCCGCGCGCTGCAAACGGACTCGTTCGCCCGAGCCAAGATGGAGGAGGTGTGCAGTGGCAAGGCGAGGGGCGACGAATTCCAAGTGCGCGACGGCCTGCTCCTACGCAAGGGAGTCCTCTACGTACCAGGAGACAGCCTCCGCGCGAAGGTCCTGCAACAGCTGCACGACGCGCCCAGCGCGGGGCACTTCGGCAAGGAGAAGACGGTGGACTTAGTAGCCAGAGACTTTTGGTGGCCTAAGATGCGGGGGGATGTCGCGGACTATGTCAATAGGTGCGACACCTGCCAAAGGGCTAAGCCTGTGCACCAGCCGCCGGCGGGCCTGTTGGAACCGCTACAGACACCGTTCGTACCGTGGGAGAGGGTGGCCCTGGACTTTGTCACAGATCTACCCAGCTCAAGGGGCAAGACGGCAGTGCTCGTGGTAGTGGACCTGTTCACCAAGATGGCCCACTTCATTCCGTGCGCGAAGGTGGCCATGGCCGAGCAGACCGCTAAGATGTTCATAGACCACGTGTTCAAGGTGCACGGCCTACCACGGTCTATTTTGTCCGACCGGGGGCGCCAGTTCATCTCCAACTTCTGGCAAAAGCTGATGGGATTCCTGAACGTCAAGGTCAGCCTGGCGTCGGCGAGACACCCGCAAACTAACGGGCAGGCGGAAAGGGTCAACGCCATCATGCAGCAGTACCTGAGATGCTACGCGAACCAGCAGCCATCGACCTGGGTGGACTATCTACCGTTGGCCGAGTTTGCCTACAACAACACGAAGCACGGGTCCACGGGGGTGACCCCATTTTTCGCCAACTACGGGAGGCATCCCAGAACCTTCCCGGGTCTGGACACAGTGCGGGAGGGGGAGCCACAGGGAGCAGAGGACGTGGCAGCGGAGTTGCAGGAGATCCACGAGCAGCTCAGGAGGCAGTTAGAGTTGGCAAAACAGGCTTACAAAGTGCAGGCAGATCGACACAGGAGGGTTGGGGAGGACATCCAGGTGGGAGACTGGGTCTGGTTGGCAGCACAAGCAGTTCCAGCCAGATCGTTAGCCAAGAAGAAACTAGGGCACAAGCAGCTAGGGCCTTACCAAGTAGAGGCGCAGATCAACCCAGTGGCCTTCCGGTTGACACTCCCGGAGGGTTCCAGAATGCACCCGGTCTTTCATAGATCAGTGCTCACGCCCTACAGAGAGCCCCACAGGTTTCAAGCACCGGAGAAGGCGCCAGACCCGCTCAGAGAAGCGCCCAAAAAAGGGGGGTCGCCGAAAGGGGAGCCACTTAATGAAGCCACTGAGATTTTAGACTCAAGGTGGGGGGAGGACGGGATTGAATATCTTCTCGCCACAGAGGACACCCCGGCCAGCGCCAACAGGTGGGTGCCAGATTACGCAGTGGAAGAGCAGTTGCTCAAGGAAGAATTCCACACACTTTTCCCGCACAAGCCTATGCCGGCGGGCTTTTTCGAGGATTGTTTGTTCACACCCACACTCTCGGCCAGCACTTTCCGGGGTTTCTCGTCACCTGAGGACTCGGCTCCGGGAGGCAGCTCTCCGGAGGGATCACTTTCAGGTTTTGGCACGGGGGGATCTTATTGGTGGGAGGACCAACCCGAAGTGGGCTGGCGCAGAGACATGCCGAAGGGGCCCTGGGAGGTGGACCCCCATCAAGCAACAGGGGGAGGAGGGCTCTTGGGTGATTTGGGGTCGAGCGCAGATTTCGAGCACACCGCGCAGGAGATGGAAGCGGAGGAGGGCGTCGTCGACGAGCCCATGGGGGACTTCCCGGACTTATCTCGATGGTTGCAAGCCTCAGGGGACGAGCTGTATCCTGGACTCACCCCTACAACAATGGAGCACCCGGAACCCGCACCGGAAGAGGGGGAGGGGGGAAGGGGGGCTTCGAGGGGGGATGGATGTCAGGGGTTCAGAAGGAGAGACACAGGAGGGGGAGCAAATGGAGAGTTAGGAGGAGGAGTACGAGGGGGGCGCAGGCAGTGACAGTGGCCAGAGTTATTCCACAAGCCTCTCTAGCGAATCGGAGGACTCACAGAAGGGAGCGCCGGTGGCCAGAGCAAGGGAGATTCCAAGGGAGAAACCTCAAGAGGGAGGGGCCAGCGGGGAGTCCCTGAACAGCAGCTGGAGATCAGGGCCAGCGTCTCCACCAGAGCGCAGTGGGGAGGGGAAGTCCCAGGAGTCGGGACCAGTGTCCTCACCACCAGAGGGAGGAGAGGAGTCAGGTTTGGCAACACCCACATCAGGAAGCGGGGAAACGGTCAGAAGGAAAGTCACCGGCTGGGCGCGCGCGCCAAGTTCAAATGTACAGGAGCGCGGCACAGCGGGGAGCCCGGGAAGGGAGCCAGGTCCTAAAGCCCGCCGGAGGGAGGGGCAAGACTCAGGAGGCTCCGCGTCAGAGGAGTCCAGGAAGGAGGGAACCCCAGAGGGCAGAAGGACCCAACGCAGGAAAGAGCAGCGCAAGAGGTGGAGCCGGGCTAGAATCTTAAACTGGTGTGGGTGGAGCAGTGAGTCAGAGGGGACTTAGCCGGTCTAGCGTTAAGACGTGGGCCTGCGCGCCCAGAGCTTGGAAATGGAAACTAAACTTCAATAAAGACTTTTGTATATAATATCCACTGGGCGTTGGTCCTCTGTGAGCTGGGACCTAGCGGCAGTCCTGACACCCGGGGTCACAATTTCATCAAAAATCTGACTTTCGGCAATTCACTCAAAAATGATTCCAAACAGTTGCAAATGCTCCTCTGAAAGTTTTAGCGGTCTAAACAGAAGGCTTTTTATCACAGGAATAGAAATCAGCCCTCGACAACTTAACCGGCAGAAAAAGATTTTTTTGAAAAAATCCCTAAGCCCCGGGGTCACAATTTCATCAAAAATCTGACTGTCGGCAATTCACTCAAAAATGGTGCCAAACGGTTGCAATTGCTCCCCTGAAAGGTTTGGCGTTCAAAAAAGAAGGCTTTCAATCACAGGAAAAGAAATCAGCCCTCGACAACTTAACCGGCAGAAAAAGATTTTTTTGAAAAAATCCCTAAGCCCCGGGGTCACAATTTCTTCAA
Source organism: Podarcis gaigeae (assembly GCF_964106915.1). Classification (NCBI taxonomy): domain Eukaryota; kingdom Metazoa; phylum Chordata; class Lepidosauria; order Squamata; family Lacertidae; genus Podarcis; species Podarcis gaigeae. Next base: position 35,492 of record NW_028153441.1, on the reverse strand, counting down.
AAATCTGACTTTCGGCAATTCACTCAAAAATGATTCCAAACAGTTGCAAATGCTCCTGTGAAAGTTTAAGCGGTCCAAACAGAAGGCTTTTTATCACAGGAATAGAAATCAGCCCTTGACAACTTAACCGGCAGAAAAAGATTTTTTTGAAAAAATCCCTAAGCCCCGGGGTCACAATTTCTTCAAAAATCTGACTTTCGGCAATTCACTCAAAAATGGTGACAAAGGGTTGCAATTGCTCCCCTGAAAGGTTTGGCGGTCGAAACAGAAGGCTTTCAATCACAGGAAAAGAAATCAGCCCTCGACAACTTAACTGGCAGAAAAAGATTTTTTTGAAAAAATCCCTAAGCCCCGGGGTCACAATTTCTTTAAAAATCTGACTTTCGGCAATTCACTCAAAAATGGTGCGAAACGGTTGCAATTGCTCCCCTGAAAGGTTTGGCGGTCGAAACAGAAGGCTTTTTATCACAGGAATAGAAATCAGCCCTCGACAACTTAACCGGCAGAAAAATATTTTTTTGAAAAAATCCCTAAGCCCCGGGGTCACAATTTCATCAAAAATCTGACTTTCGGCAATTCACTCAAAAATGATTCCAAACAGTTGCAAATGCTCCTATGAAAGTTTTAGCAGTCCAAACAGAAGGCTTTTTATCACAGGAATAGAAATCAGCCCTCGACAACTTAACCGGCAGAAAAAGATTTTTTTGAAAAAATCCCTAAGCCCCGGGGTCACAATTTCATCAAAAATCTGACTTTCGGCAATTCACTCAAAAATGGTGCCAAACGGTTGCAATTGCTCCCCTGAAAGGTTTGGCGTTCGAAAAAGAAGGCTTTCAATCACAGGAAAAGAAATCAGCCCTCGACAACTTAACCGGCAGAAAAATATTTTTTTAAAAAAAATCCCTAAGCCCCGAGGTCACAATTTCATCAAAAATCTGAGTTTCGGCAATTCACTCAAAAATGATTCCAAACAGTTGCAAATGCTCCTGTGAAAGTTTTAGCGGTCCAAACAGAAGGCTTTTTATCACAGGAATAGAAATCAGCCCTCGACAACTTAACCGGCAGAAAAAGATTTTTTTGAAAAGATCCCTAAGCCCCGGGGTCACAATTTCATCAAAAATCTGACTTTCGGCAATTCACTCAAAAATGATTCCAAACAGTTGCCAATGCTCCTGTGAAAGTTTTAGCGGTCCAAACAGAAGGCTTTTTATCACAGGAATAGAAATCAGCCCTCGACAACTTAACCGGCAGAAAAAGATTTTTTTGATAAAATCCCTAAGCCCCGGGGTCACAATTTCTTCAAAAATCTGACTTTCGGCAATTCACTCAAAAATGGTGCCAAACGGTTGCAATTGCTCCCCTGAAAGGTTTGGCGGTCGAAACAGAAGGCTTTTTATCACAGGAATAGAAATCAGCCCTCGACAACTTAACCGGCAAAAAAAGATTTTTTTGAAAAAATCCCTAAGCCCCGGGGTCACAATTTCTTCAAAAACTGACTTTCGGCAATTCACTCAAAAATGGTGCCAAACCTTTCCAAATGCTCCCCTGAGAGGTTTGGCAGTCGAAACCGAAGGCTTTTAATAACAGGAAAAGAAATCAGGCCTCCACAACTTAACCTGCAGAAAAAGATTTTTTTGAAAAAATCCCTAAGCCCCGGGGTCACAATTTCTTCAAAAATCTGACTTTCGGCAATTCACTCAAAAATGGTTCCAAACGGTTGCAATTGCTCCCCTGAAAGGTTTGGCGATCGAAACAGAAGGCTTTCAATCACAGGAAAAGAAATCAGCCCTCGACAACTTAACCGGCAGAAAAAGATTTTTTTGAAAAAATCCCTAAGCCCCGGGGTCACAATTTCTTCAAAAATCTGACTTTCGGCAATTCACTCAAAAATGGTTCCAAACGGTTGCAATTGCTCCCCTGAAAGGTTTGCGGTCGAAACAGAAGGCTTTCAATCACAGGAAAAGAAATCAGCCCTCGACAAATTAACCGGCGGAAAAATATTTTTTTGAAAAAAACCCTAAGCCCCGGGGTCACAATTTCTACAAAAATCTGACTTTCGGCAATTCACTCAAAAATGGGGACAAAGGGTTGAAAATGCTCCCCTGAGAGGTTTGGCGGTCGAAAGCGAAGGCTTTTAATCACAGGAAAAGAAATCAGCCCTCCACAACTTAACCGGCAGAAAAATATTTTTTTGAACAAATCCCTAAGCCCCGGGGTCACAATTTCTACAAAAATCTGACTTTAGGCAATTCACTCAAAAATGGTGCCAAACGGTTGCAATTGCTCCCCTGAAAGGTTTGGCGTTCGAAAAAGAAGGCTTTCAATCACAGGAAAAGAAATCAGCCCTCGACAACTTAACCGGCAGAAAAAGATTTTTTTGAAAAAATCCCTAAGCCCCGGGGTCACAATTTCTTCAAAAATCTGACTTTCGGCAATTCACTCAAAAATGATTCCAAACAGTTGCAAATGCTGCTCTGAAAGTTTTAGCGGTCCAAACAGAAGGCTTTTTATCACAGGAATAGAAATCAGCCCTCGACAACTTAACCGGCAGAAAAAGATTTTTTTGAAAAAATCCCTAAGCCCCGGGGTCACAATTTCTTCAAAAATCTGACTTTCGGCAATTCACTCAAAAATGGTGCCAAACGGTTGCAATTCCTCCCCTGAAAGGTTTGGCGTTCAAAAAAGAAGGCTTTCAATCACAGGAAAAGAAATCAGCCCTCCACAACTTAACCGGCAGAAAAAGATATTTTTGAAAAAATCCCTAAACCCCAGGGTCACAATTTCTTCAAAAATCTGACTTTCGGCAATTCACTCAAAAATGGTGCCAAACCTTTCCAAATGCTCCCCTGAGAGGTTTGGCGGTCGAAACCGAAGGCTTTTAATCACAGGAAAAGAAATCAGCCCTCCACAACTTAACCGGCAGAAAAAGATTTTTTTGAAAAAATCCCTAAGCCCCGGGGTCACAATTTCATCAAAAATCTGACTTTAGGCAATTCACTCAAAAATGGTGCCAAACGGTTGCAATTGCTCCCCTGAAAGGTTTGGCGGTCGAAACAGAAGGCTTTCAATCACAGGAAAAGAAATCAGCCCTCGACAACTTAACCGGCAGAAAAATATTTTTTTAAAAAAATCCCTAAGCCCCGGGGTCACAATTTCTTCAAAAATCTGAGTTTCGGCAATTCACTCAAAAATGATTCCAAACAGTTGCAAATGCTGCTCTGAAAGTTTTAGCGGTCCAAACAGAAGGCTTTTTATCACAGGAATAGAAATCAGCCCTCGACAACTTAACCGGCAGAAAAAGATTTTTTTGAAAAAATCCCTAAGCCCCGGGGTCACAATTTCATCAAAAATCTGACTTTCGGCAATTCACTCAAAAATGGTGCCAAACGGTTGCAATTGCTTCCCTGAAAGGTTTGGCGTTCAAAAAAGAAGGCTTTCAATCACAGGAAAAGAAATCAGCCCTCGACAACTTAATTGGCAGAAAAAGATTTTTTTGAAAAAATCCCTAAGCCCCGGGGTCACAATTTCTTCAAAAATCTGACTTTCGGCAATTCACTCAAAAATGATTCCAAACAGTTGCAAATGCTCCTGTGAAAGTTTTAGCGGTCCAAACAGAAGGCTTTTTATCACAGGAATAGAAATCAGCCCTCGACAACTTAACCGGAAGAAAAAGATTTTTTTGAAAAAATCCCTAAGCCCCGGGGTCACAATTTCTTCAAAAATCTGACTTTCGGCAATTCACTCAAAAATGGTGACAAAGGGTTGCAATTGCTCCCCTGAAAGGTTTGGCGGTCGAAACAGAAGGCTTTTTATCACAGGAATAGAAATCAGCCCTCGACAACTTAACCGGCAGAAAAAGATTTTTTTGAAAAAATCCCTAAGCCCCCGGGTCACAATTTCTTCAGAAAACTGACTTTCCCCAATTCACTCAAAAATGGTGCCAAACCTTTCCAAATGCTCCCCTGAGAGGTTTGGCGGTCGAAACCGAAGGCTTTTAATCACAGGAAAAGAAATCAGGCCTCCACAACTTAACCGGCAGAAAAATATGTTTTTGAAAAAATCCCTAAGCCCCGGGGTCACAATTTCTTCAAAAATCTGACTTTCGGCAATTCACTCAAAAATGGTGACAAAGGGTTGCAATAGCTCCCATGAAAGGTTTGGCGGTCGAAACAGAAGGCTTTCAATCACAGGAAAAGAAATCAGCCCTCGACAACTTAACCGGCAGAAAAAGATTTTTTTGAAAAAATCCCTAAGCCCCGGGGTCACAATTTCTTCAAAAATCTGACTTTCGGCAATTCACTCAAAAATGGTGACAAAGGGTTGCAATTGCTCCCCTGAAAGTTTGGCGGTCGAAACAGAAGGCTTTTTATCACAGGTATAGAAATCAGCCCTCGACAACTTAACCGGCAGAAAAAGATTTTTTTGAAAAAATCCCTAAGCCCCGGGGTCACAATTTAATCAAAAATCTGACTTTCGGCAATTCACTCAAAAATGATTCCAAACAGTTGCAAATGCTCCTCTGAAAGTTTTAGCGGTCCAAACAGAAGGCTTTTTATCACAGGAATAGAAATCAGCCCTCGACAACTTAACCGGCAGAAAAAGATTTTTTTGAAAAAATCCCTAAGCCCCGGGGTCACAATTTCTTCAAAAATCTGACTTTCGGCAATTCACTCAAAAATGGTGACAAAGGGTTGCAATTGCTCCCCTGAAAGTTTGGCGGTCGAAACAGAAGGCTTTTTATCACAGGAATAGAAATCAGCCCTCGACAACTTAACCGGCAGAAAAAGATTTTTTTGAAAAAATCCCTAAGCCCCGGGGTCACAATTTCATCAAAAATCTGACTTTCGACAATTCACTCAAAAATGGTGCCAAACGGTTGCAATTGCTCCCCTGAAAGGTTTGGCGTTCGAAAAAGAAGGCTTTCAATCACAGGAAAAGAAATCAGCCCTTGACAACTTAACCGGCAGAAAAAGATTTTTTTGAAAAAATCCCTAAGCCCCGGGGTCACAATTTCTTCAAAAATCTGACTTTCGGCAATTCACTCAAAAATGATACCAAACAGTTGCAAATGCTCCTGTGAAAGTTTTAGCGGTCCAAACAGAAGGCTTTTTATCACAGGAATAGAAATCAGCCCTCGACAACTTAACCGGCAGAAAAAGATTTTTTTGAAAAAATCCCTAAGCCCCGGGTTCACAATTTCTACAAAAATCTGACTTTCGGCAATTCACTCAAAAATGGTGACAAAGGGTTGCAATTGCTCCCCTGAAAGGTTTGGCGGTCGAAACAGAAGGCTTTTTATCACAGGAATAGAAATCAGCCCTCGACAACTTAACCGGCAGAAAAAGATTTTTTTGAAAAAATCCCTAAGCCCCGGGGTCACAATTTCTTCAAAAATCTGACTTTCGGCAATTCACTCAAAAATGATACCAAACAGTTGCAAATCCTCCTGTGAAAGTTTTAGCAGTCCAAACAGAAGGCTTTTTATCACAGGAATAGAAATCAGCCCTCGACAACTTAACCGGCAGAAAAAGATTTTTTTGAAAAAATCCCTAAGCCCCGGGTTCACAATTTCTACAAAAATCTGACTTTCGGCAATTCACTCAAAAATGATTCCAAACAGTTGCAAATGCTCCTCTGAAAGTTTTAGCGGTCCAAACAGAAGGCTTTTTATCACAGGAATAGAAATCAGCCCTCGACAACTTAACCGGCAGAAAAAGATTTTTTTGAAAAAATCCCTAAGCCCCGGGGTCACAATTTCTTCAAAAATCTGACTTTCGGCAATTCACTCAAAAATGGTGACAAAGGGTTGCAATTGCTCCCCTGAAAGTTTGGTGGTCGAAACAGAAGGCTTTTTATCACAGGAATAGAAATCAGCCCTCGACAACTTAACCGGCAGAAAAAGATTTTTTTGAAAAAATCCCTAAGCCCCGGGTTCACAATTTCTACAAAAATCTGACTTTCGGCAATTCACTCAAAAATGATTCCAAACAGTTGCAAATGCTCCTCTGAAAGTTTTAGCGGTCCAAACAGAAGGCTTTTTATCACAGGAATAGAAATCAGCCCTCGACAACTTAACCGGCAGAAAAAGATTTTTTTGAAAAAATCCCTAAGCCCCGGGGTCACAATTTCTTCAAAAATCTGACTTTCGGCAATTCACTCAAAAATGGTGACAAAGGGTTGCAATTGCTCCCCTGAAAGTTTGGCGGTCGAAACAGAAGGCTTTTTATCACAGGAATAGAAATCAGCCCTCGACAACTTAACCGGCAGAAAAAGATTTTTTTGAAAAAATCCCTAAGCCCCGGGGTCACAATTTCTTCAAAAATCTGACTTTCGGCAATTCACTCAAAAAAGATTCCAAACAGTTGCAAATGCTCCTCTGAAAGTTTTAGCGGTCCAAACCGAAGGCTTTTTATCACAGGAATAGAAATAAGCCCTCAACAACTTAACCGGCAGAAAAAGATTTTTTTAAAAAATTCCCTAAGCACCGGGGTCACAATTTCATAAAAAATCTGACTTTCGGCAATTCACTCAAAAATGGTGCCAAACGGTTGCAATTGCTCCCCTGAAAGGTTTGGCGTTCGAAAAAGAAGGCTTTCAATCACAGGAAAAGAAATCAGCCCTTGACAACTTAACCGGCAGAAAAAGATTTTTTTGAAAAAATCCCTAAGCCCCGGGGTCACAATTTCTTCAAAAATCTGACTTTCGGCAATTCACTCAAAAATGGTGACAAAGGGTTGCAATTGCTCCCCTGAAAGGTTTGGCGGTCGAAACAGAAGGCTTTTTATCACAGGAATAGAAATCAGCCCACGACAACTTAACCGGCAGAAAAAGATTTTTTTGAAAAATTCCCACCGGGGTCACAATTTCATAAAAAATCTGACTTTCGGCAATTCACTCAAAAATGTTGCCAAACGGTTGCAATTGCTCCCCTGAAAGGTTTGGCGTTCGAAAAAGAAGGCTTTCAATCACAGGAAAAGAAATCAGCCCTCGACAACTTAACCGGCAGAAAAATATGTTTTTGAAAAAATCCCTAAGCCCCGGGGTCACAATTTCTTCAAAAATCTGACTTTCGGCAATTCACTCAAAAATGGTGACAAAGGGTTGCAATTGCTCCCCTGAAAGGTTTGGCGGTCGAAACAGAAGGCTTTTTATCACAGGAATAGAAATCAGCCCACGACAACTTAACCGGCAGAAAAAGATTTTTTTGAAAAAATCCCTAAGCCCCGGGGTCACAATTTCATCAAAAATCTGACTTTCGACAATTCACTCAAAAATGGTGCCAAACGGTTGCAATTGCTCCCCTGAAAGTTTGGCGGTCGAAACAGAAGGCTTTTTATCACAGGAATAGAAATCAGCCCTCGACAACTTAACCGGCAGAAAAAGATTTTTTTGAAAAAATCCCTAAGCCCCGGGGTCACAATTTCTTCAAAAATCTGACTTTCGGCAATTCACTCAAAAAAGATTCCAAACAGTTGCAAATGCTCCTCTGAAAGTTTTAGCGGTCCAAACCGAAGGCTTTTTATCACAGGAATAGAAATAAGCCCTCAACAACTTAACCGGCAGAAAAAGATTTTTTTAAAAAATTCCCTAAGCACCGGGGTCACAATTTCATAAAAAATCTGACTTTCGGCAATTCACTCAAAAATGGTGCCAAACGGTTGCAATTGCTCCCCTGAAAGGTTTGGCGTTCGAAAAAGAAGGCTTTCAATCACAGGAAAAGAAATCAGCCCTCGACAACTTAACCGGCAGAAAAATATGTTTTTGAAAAAATCCCTAAGCCCCGGGGTCACAATTTCTTCAAAAATCTGACTTTCGGCAATTCACTCAAAAATGGTGACAAAGGGTTGCAATTGCTCCCCTGAAAGGTTTGGCGGTCGAAACAGAAGGCTTTTTATCACAGGAATAGAAATCAGCCCACGACAACTTAACCGGCAGAAAAAGATTTTTTTGAAAAATTCCCTAAGCACCGGGGTCACAATTTCATAAAAAATCTGACTTTCGGCAATTCACTCAAAAATGTTGCCAAACGGTTGCAATTGCTCCCCTGAAAGGTTTGGCGTTCGAAAAAGAAGGCTTTCAATCACAGGAAAAGAAATCAGCCCTCGACAACTTAACCGGCAGAAAAATATGTTTTTGAAAAAATCCCTAAGCCCCGGGGTCACAATTTCTTCAAAAATCTGACTTTCGGCAATTCACTCAAAAATGGTGACAAAGGGTTGCAATTGCTCCCCTGAAAGGTTTGGCGGTCGAAACAGAAGGCTTTTTATCACAGGAATAGAAATCAGCCCACGACAACTTAACCGGCAGAAAAAGATTTTTTTGAAAAAATCCCTAAGCCCCGGGGTCACAATTTCATCAAAAATCTGACTTTCGACAATTCACTCAAAAATGGTGCCAAACGGTTGCAATTGCTCCCCTGAAAGTTTGGCGGTCGAAACAGAAGGCTTTTTATCACAGGAATAGAAATCAGCCCTCGACAACTTAACCGGCAGAAAAAGATTTTTTTGAAAAAATCCCTAAGCCCCGGGGTCACAATTTCTTCAAAAATCTGACTTTCGGCAATTCACTCAAAAAAGATTCCAAACAGTTGCAAATGCTCCTCTGAAAGTTTTAGCGGTCCAAACCGAAGGCTTTTTATCACAGGAATAGAAATAAGCCCTCAACAACTTAACCGGCAGAAAAAGATTTTTTTAAAAAATTCCCTAAGCACCGGGGTCACAATTTCATAAAAAATCTGACTTTCGGCAATTCACTCAAAAATGGTGCCAAACGGTTGCAATTGCTCCCCTGAAAGGTTTGGCGTTCGAAAAAGAAGGCTTTCAATCACAGGAAAAGAAATCAGCCCTCGACAACTTAACCGGCAGAAAAATATGTTTTTCAAAAAATCCCTAAGCCCCGGGGTCACAATTTCTTCAAAAATCTGACTTTCGGCAATTCACTCAAAAATGGTGACAAAGGGTTGCAATTGCTCCCCTGAAAGGTTTGGCGGTCGAAACAGAAGGCTTTTTATCACAGGAATAGAAATCAGCCCACGACAACTTAACCGGCAGAAAAAGATTTTTTTGAAAAATTCCCTAAGCACCGGGGTCACAATTTCATAAAAAATCTGACTTTCGGCAATTCACTCAAAAATGGTGCCAAACGGTTGCAATTGCTCCCCTGAAAGGTTTGGCGTTCGAAAAAGAAGGCTTTCAATCACAGGAAAAGAAATCAGCCCTCGACAACTTAACCGGCAGAAAAATATGTTTTTGAAAAAATCCCTAAGCCCCGGGGTCACAATTTCTTCAAAAATCTGACTTTCGGCAATTCACTCAAAAATGGTGACAAAGGGTTGCAATTGCTCCCCTGAAAGGTTTGGCGGTCGAAACAGAAGGCTTTTTATCACAGGAATAGAAATCAGCCCACGACAACTTAACCGGCAGAAAAAGATTTTTTTGAAAAAATCCCTAAGCCCCGGGGTCACAATTTCATCAAAAATCTGACTTTCGACAATTCACTCAAAAATGGTGCCAAACGGTTGCAATTGCTCCCCTGAAAGGTTTGGCGTTCGAAAAAGAAGGCTTTCAATCACAGGAAAAGAAATCAGCCCTCGACAACTTAACCGGCAGAAAAAGATTTTTTTGAAAAAATCCCTAAGCCCGGGGTCACAATTTCTTCAAAAATCTGACTTTCGGCAATTCACTCAAAAATGGTGACAAAGGGTTGCAATTGCTCCCCTGAAAGGTTTGGCGGTCGAAACAGAAGGCTTTTAATCACAGGAATAGAAATCAGCCCTCGACAACTTAACCGGCAGAAAAAGATTTTTTTGAAAAAATCCCTAAGCCCCGGGTTCACAATTTCTACAAAAATCTGACTTTCGGCAATTCACTCAAAAATGGTGACAAAGGGTTGCAATTGCTCCCCTGAAAGGTTTGGCGGTCGAAACAGAAGGCTTTTTATCACAGGAATAGAAATCAGCCCTCGACAACTTAACCGGCAGAAAAAGATTTTTTTAAAAAAATCCCTAAGCCCCGGGGTCACAATTTCATCAAAAATCTGACTTTCGGCAAATCACTCAATAAAGATTCCAAACAGTTGCAAATGCTCCTCTGAAAGTTTTAGCGGTCCAAACAGAAGGCTTTTTATCACAGGATTAGAAATTAGCCCTCAACAACTTAACCGGCAGAAAAAGATTTTTTTAAAAAAATCCCTAAGCCCCGGGGTCACAATTTCATCAAAAATCTAACTTTCGGCAAATCACTCAAAAAAGATTCCAAACAGTTGCAAATGCTCCTCTGAAAGTTTTAGCGGTCCAAACAGAAGGCTTTTTATCACAGGATTAGAAATCAGCCCTCAACAACTTAACCGGCAGAAAAAGATTTTTTTAAAAAAATCCCTAAGCCCCGGGGTCACAATTTCATCAAAAATCTGACTTTCGGCAAATCACTCAAAAAAGATTCCAAACAGTTGCAAATGCTCCTCTGAAAGTTTTAGCGGTCCAAACAGAAGGCTTTTTATCACAGGAATAGAAATCAGCCCCCGACAACTTAACCGGCAGAAAAAGATTTTTTTTCAACAAATCCCTAAGCCCCGGGGTCACAATTTCTTCAGAAAACTGACTTTCGGCAATTCACTCAAAAATGGTGCCAAACCTTTCCAAATGCTCCCCTGAGAGGTTTGGCAGTCGAAACCGAAGGCTTTTAATGACAGGAAAAGAAATCAGCCCTCCACAACTTAACCGGCAGAAAAAGATTTTTTTGAAAAAATCCCTAAGCCCCGGGGTCACAATTTCTTCAAAAATCTGACTTTCGGCAATTCACTCAAAAATGGTGCGAAACGGTTGCAATTGGTCCCCTGAAAGGTTTGGCGGTCGAAAAAGAAGGCTTTCAAACACAGGAAAAGAAATCAGCCCTTGACAACTTAACCGGCAGAAAAAGATTTTTTTGAAAAAATCCCTAAGCCCCGGGGTCACAATTTCTACAAAAATCTGACTTTCGGCAATTCACTCAAAAATGATTCCAAACAGTTGCAAATGCTCCTGTGAAAGTTTTAGCGCTCCAAACAGAAGGCTTTTTATCACAGGAATAGAAATCAGCCCTCGACCACTTAACCGGCAGAAAAAGATTTTTTTGAAAAAATCCCTAAGCCCCGGGGTCACAATTTCTTCAAAAATCTGACTTTCGGCAATTCACTCAAAAATGATTCCAAACAGTTGCAAATGCTCCTCTGAAAGTTTTAGCGGTCCAAACAGAAGGCTTTTTATCACAGGAATAGAAATCAGCCCTCGACAACTTAACCGGCAGAAAAAGATTTTTTTGAAAAAATCCCTAAGCCCCGGGGTCACAATTTCATCAAAAATCTGAGATTCGGCAATTCACTCAAAAATGATTCCAAACAGTTGCAAATGCTCCTCGGAAAGTTTTAGCGGTCCAAACAGAAGGCTTTTTATCACAGGAATAGAAATCAGCCCCCGACAACTTAACCGGCAGAAAAAGATTTTTTTTCAACAAATCCCTAAGCCCCGGGGTCACAATTTCTTCAGAAAACTGACTTTCGGCAATTCACTCAAAAATGGTGCCAAACCTTTCCAAATGCTCCCCTGAGAGGTTTGGCGGTCGAAACCGAAGGCTTTTAATGACAGGAAAAGAAATCAGCCCTCCACAACTTAACCGGCAGAAAAAGATGTTTTTGAAAAAATCCCTAAGCCCCGGGGTCACAATTTCATCAAAAATCTGACTTTCGGCAATTCACTCAAAAATGATTCCAAAAAGTTGCTAATGCTCCTCTGAAAGTTTTAGTGGTTCAAACAGAAGGCTTTTTATCACAGGAATAGAAATCAGCCCTCGACAACTTAACCGGCAGAAAAAGATTTTTTTGAAAAAATCCCTAAGCCCCGGGGTCACAATTTCTTCAAAAATCTGACTTTCGGCAATTCACTCAAAAATGGTGACAAAGGGTTGCAATTGCTCCCCTGAAAGTTTGGTGGTCGAAACAGAAGGCTTTTTATCACAGGAATAGAAATCAGCCCTCGACAACTTAACCGGCAGAAAAAGATTTTTTTGAAAAAGTCCCTAAGCCCCGGGTTCACAATTTCTACAAAAATCTGACTTTCGGCAATTCACTCAAAAATGATTCCAAACAGTTGCAAATGCTCCTCTGAAAGTTTTAGCGGTCCAAACAGAAGGCTTTTTATCACAGGAATAGAAATCAGCCCTCGACCACTTAACCGGCAGAAAAAGATTTTTTTGAAAAAATCCCTAAGCCCCGGGGTCACAATTTCTTCAAAAATCTGACTTTCGGCAATTCACTCAAAAATGATTCCAAACAGTTGCAAATGCTCCTCTGAAAGTTTTAGCGGTCCAAACAGAAGGCTTTTTATCACAGGAATAGAAATCAGCCCTCGACAACTTAACCGGCAGAAAAAGATTTTTTTGAAAAAATCCCTAAGCCCCGGGGTCACAATTTCATCAAAAATCTGAGATTCGGCAATTCACTCAAAAATGATTCCAAACAGTTGCAAATGCTCCTCGGAAAGTTTTAGCGGTCCAAACAGAAGGCTTTTTATCACAGGAATAGAAATCAGCCCCCGACAACTTAACCGGCAGAAAAAGATTTTTTTTCAACAAATCCCTAAGCCCCGGGGTCACAATTTCTTCAGAAAACTGACTTTCGGCAATTCACTCAAAAATGGTGCCAAACCTTTCCAAATGCTCCCCTGAGAGGTTTGGCGGTCGAAACCGAAGGCTTTTAATGACAGGAAAAGAAATCAGCCCTCCACAACTTAACCGGCAGAAAAAGATGTTTTTGAAAAAATCCCTAAGCCCCGGGGTCACAATTTCTTCAAAAATCTGACTTTCGGCAATTCACTCAAAAATGGTGCGAAACGGTTGCAATTGCTCCCCTGAAAGGTTTGGCGGTCGAAAAAGAAGGCTTTCAATCACAGGAAAAGAAATCAGCCCTTGACAACTTAACCGGCAGAAAAATATTTTTTTGAAAAAATCCCTAAGCCCCGGGGTCACAATTTCATCAAAAATCTGACTTTCGGCAATTCACTCAAAAATGATTCCAAACAGTTGCAAATGCTCCTCTGAAAGTTTTAGCGGTCCAAACAGAAGGCTTTTTATCACAGGAATAGAAATCAGCCCTCGACAACTTAACCGGCAGAAAAAGATTTTTTTGAAAAAATCCCTAAGCCCCGGGGTCACAATTTCTTCAAAAATCTGACTTTCGGCAATTCACTCAAAAATGGTGACAAAGGGTTGCAATTGCTCCCCTGAAAGTTTGGTGGTCGAAACAGAAGGCTTTTTATCACAGGAATAGAAATCAGCCCTCGACAACTTAACCGGCAGAAAAAGATTTTTTTGAAAAAGTCCCTAAGCCCCGGGTTCACAATTTCTACAAAAATCTGACTTTCGGCAATTCACTCAAAAATGATTCCAAACAGTTGCAAATGCTCCTCTGAAAGTTTTAGCGGTCCAAACAGAAGGCTTTTTATCACAGGAATAGAAATCAGCCCTCGACAACTTAACCGGCAGAAAAAGATTTTTTTGAAAAAATCCCTAAGCCCCGGGGTCACAATTTCTTCAAAAATCTGACTTTCGGCAATTCACTCAAAAATGGTGACAAAGGGTTGCAATTGCTCCCCTGAAAGTTTGGCGGTCGAAACAGAAGGCTTTTTATCACAGGAATAGAAATCAGCCCTCGACAACTTAACCGGCAGAAAAAGATTTTTTTGAAAAAATCCCTAAGCCCCGGGGTCACAATTTCTTCAAAAATCTGACTTTCGGCAATTCACTCAAAAAAGATTCCAAACAGTTGCAAATGCTCCTCTGAAAGTTTTAGCGGTCCAAACCGAAGGCTTTTTATCACAGGAATAGAAATAAGCCCTCAACAACTTAACCGGCAGAAAAAGATTTTTTTAAAAAATTCCCTAAGCACCGGGGTCACAATTTCATAAAAAATCTGACTTTCGGCAATTCACTCAAAAATGGTGCCAAACGGTTGCAATTGCTCCCCTGAAAGGTTTGGCGTTCGAAAAAGAAGGCTTTCAATCACAGGAAAAGAAATCAGCCCTCGACAACTTAACCGGCAGAAAAATATGTTTTTGAAAAAATCCCTAAGCCCCGGGGTCACAATTTCTTCAAAAATCTGACTTTCGGCAATTCACTCAAAAATGGTGACAAAGGGTTGCAATTGCTCCCCTGAAAGGTTTGGCGGTCGAAACAGAAGGCTTTTTATCACAGGAATAGAAATCAGCCCACGACAACTTAACCGGCAGAAAAAGATTTTTTTGAAAAAATCCCTAAGCCCCGGGGTCACAATTTCATCAAAAATCTGACTTTCGACAATTCACTCAAAAATGGTGCCAAACGGTTGCAATTGCTCCCCTGAAAGGTTTGGCGTTCGAAAAAGAAGGCTTTCAATCACAGGAAAAGAAATCAGCCCTCGACAACTTAACCGGCAGAAAAAGATTTTTTTGAAAAAATCCCTAAGCCCGGGGTCACAATTTCTTCAAAAATCTGACTTTCGGCAATTCACTCAAAAATGATTCCAAACAGTTGCAAATGCTCCTCTGAAAGTTTTAGCGGTCCAAACAGAAGGCTTTTTATCACAGGAATAGAAATCAGCCCTCGACAACTTAACCGGCAGAAAAAGATTTTTTTGAAAAAATCCCTAAGCCCCGGGGTCACAATTTCTTCAAAAATCTGACTTTCGGCAATTCACTCAAAAATGGTGACAAAGGGTTGCAATTGCTCCCCTGAAAGTTTGGTGGTCGAAACAGAAGGCTTTTTATCACAGGAATAGAAATCAGCCCTCGACAACTTAACCGGCAGAAAAAGATTTTTTTGAAAAAGTCCCTAAGCCCCGGGTTCACAATTTCTACAAAAATCTGACTTTCGGCAATTCACTCAAAAATGATTCCAAACAGTTGCAAATGCTCCTCTGAAAGTTTTAGCGGTCCAAACAGAAGGCTTTTTATCACAGGAATAGAAATCAGCCCTCGACAACTTAACCGGCAGAAAAAGATTTTTTTGAAAAAATCCCTAAGCCCCGGGGTCACAATTTCTTCAAAAATCTGACTTTCGGCAATTCACTCAAAAATGGTGACAAAGGGTTGCAATTGCTCCCCTGAAAGTTTGGCGGTCGAAACAGAAGGCTTTTTATCACAGGAATAGAAATCAGCCCTCGACAACTTAACCGGCAGAAAAAGATTTTTTTGAAAAAATCCCTAAGCCCCGGGGTCACAATTTCTTCAAAAATCTGACTTTCGGCAATTCACTCAAAAAAGATTCCAAACAGTTGCAAATGCTCCTCTGAAAGTTTTAGCGGTCCAAACCGAAGGCTTTTTATCACAGGAATAGAAATAAGCCCTCAACAACTTAACCGGCAGAAAAAGATTTTTTTAAAAAATTCCCTAAGCACCGGGGTCACAATTTCATAAAAAATCTGACTTTCGGCAATTCACTCAAAAATGGTGCCAAACGGTTGCAATTGCTCCCCTGAAAGGTTTGGCGTTCGAAAAAGAAGGCTTTCAATCACAGGAAAAGAAATCAGCCCTCGACAACTTAACCGGCAGAAAAAAATGTTTTTGAAAAAATCCCTAAGCCCCGGGGTCACAATTTCTTCAAAAATCTGACTTTCGGCAATTCACTCAAAAATGGTGACAAAGGGTTGCAATTGCTCCCCTGAAAGGTTTGGCGGTCGAAACAGAAGGCTTTTTATCACAGGAATAGAAATCAGCCCACGACAACTTAACCGGCAGAAAAAGATTTTTTTGAAAAAATCCCTAAGCCCCGGGGTCACAATTTCATCAAAAATCTGACTTTCGACAATTCACTCAAAAATGGTGCCAAACGGTTGCAATTGCTCCCCTGAAAGGTTTGGCGTTCGAAAAAGAAGGCTTTCAATCACAGGAAAAGAAATCAGCCCTCGACAACTTAACCGGCAGAAAAAGATTTTTTTGAAAAAATCCCTAAGCCCGGGGTCACAATTTCTTCAAAAATCTGACTTTCGGCAATTCACTCAAAAATGATTCCAAACAGTTGCAAATGCTCCTCTGAAAGTTTTAGCGGTCCAAACAGAAGGCTTTTTATCACAGGAATAGAAATCAGCCCTCGACAACTTAACCGGCAGAAAAAGATTTTTTTGAAAAAATCCCTAAGCCCCGGGGTCACAATTTCTTCAAAAATCTGACTTTCGGCAATTCACTCAAAAATGGTGACAAAGGGTTGCAATTGCTCCCCTGAAAGTTTGGTGGTCGAAACAGAAGGCTTTTTATCACAGGAATAGAAATCAGCCCTCGACAACTTAACCGGCAGAAAAAGATTTTTTTGAAAAAATCCCTAAGCCCCGGGTTCACAATTTCTACAAAAATCTGACTTTCGGCAATTCACTCAAAAATGATTCCAAACAGTTGCAAATGCTCCTCTGAAAGTTTTAGCGGTCCAAACAGAAGGCTTTTTATCACAGGAATAGAAATCAGCCCTCGACAACTTAACCGGCAGAAAAAGATTTTTTTGAAAAAATCCCTAAGCCCCGGGGTCACAATTTCTTCAAAAATCTGACTTTCGGCAATTCACTCAAAAATGGTGACAAAGGGTTGCAATTGCTCCCCTGAAAGTTTGGCGGTCGAAACAGAAGGCTTTTTATCACAGGAATAGAAATCAGCCCTCGACAACTTAACCGGCAGAAAAAGATTTTTTTGAAAAAATCCCTAAGCCCCGGGGTCACAATTTCTTCAAAAATCTGACTTTCGGCAATTCACTCAAAAAAGATTCCAAACAGTTGCAAATGCTCCTCTGAAAGTTTTAGCGGTCCAAACCGAAGGCTTTTTATCACAGGAATAGAAATAAGCCCTCAACAACTTAACCGGCAGAAAAAGATTTTTTTAAAAAATTCCCTAAGCACCGGGGTCACAATTTCATAAAAAATCTGACTTTCGGCAATTCACTCAAAAATGGTGCCAAACGGTTGCAATTGCTCCCCTGAAAGGTTTGGCGTTCGAAAAAGAAGGCTTTCAATCACAGGAAAAGAAATCAGCCCTCGACAACTTAACCGGCAGAAAAATATGTTTTTGAAAAAATCCCTAAGCCCCGGGGTCACAATTTCTTCAAAAATCTGACTTTCGGCAATTCACTCAAAAATGGTGACAAAGGGTTGCAATTGCTCCCCTGAAAGGTTTGGCGGTCGAAACAGAAGGCTTTTTATCACAGGAATAGAAATCAGCCCACGACAACTTAACCGGCAGAAAAAGATTTTTTTGAAAAAATCCCTAAGCCCCGGGGTCACAATTTCATCAAAAATCTGACTTTCGACAATTCACTCAAAAATGGTGCCAAACGGTTGCAATTGCTCCCCTGAAAGGTTTGGCGTTCGAAAAAGAAGGCTTTCAATCACAGGAAAAGAAATCAGCCCTCGACAACTTAACCGGCAGAAAAAGATTTTTTTGAAAAAATCCCTAAGCCCGGGGTCACAATTTCTTCAAAAATCTGACTTTCGGCAATTCACTCAAAAATGGTGACAAAGGGTTGCAATTGCTCCCCTGAAAGGTTTGGCGGTCGAAACAGAAGGCTTTTAATCACAGGAATAGAAATCAGCCCTCGACAACTTAACCGGCAGAAAAAGATTTTTTTGAAAAAATCCCTAAGCCCCGGGTTCACAATTTCTACAAAAATCTGACTTTCGGCAATTCACTCAAAAATGGTGACAAAGGGTTGCAATTGCTCCCCTGAAAGGTTTGGCGGTCGAAACAGAAGGCTTTTTATCACAGGAATAGAAATCAGCCCTCAACAACTTAACCGGCAGAAAAAGATTTTTTTAAAAAAATCCCTAAGCCCCGGGGTCACAATTTCATCAAAAATCTGACTTTCGGCAAATCACTCAAAAAAGATTCCAAACAGTTGCAAATGCTCCTCTGAAAGTTTTAGCGGTCCAAACAGAAGGCTTTTTATCACAGGATTAGAAATCAGCCCTCAACAACTTAACCGGCAGAAAAAGATTTTTTTAAAAAATTCCCTAAGCACCGGGGTCACAATTTCATAAAAAATCTGACTTTCGGCAATTCACTCAAAAATGATGCCAAACGGTTGCAATTGCTCCCCTGAAAGGTTTGGCGGTCGAAACCGAAGGCTTTTAATCAAGGGAAAAGAAATCAGCCCTCCACAACTTAACCGGCAGAAAAAGATTTTTTTGAAAAAATCCCTAAGCCCCGGGGTCACAATTTCTTCAAAAATCTGACTTTCGGCACTTCACTCAAAAATGATTCCAAACAGTTGCAATTGCTCCTCTGAAAGTTTTAGCGGTCCAAACAGAAGGCTTTTTATCACAGGAATAGAAATCAGCCCTCGACAACTTAACCGGCAGAAAAAGATTTTTTTGAAAAAATCCCTAAGCCCCGGGTTCACAATTTCTACAAAAATCTGACTTTCGGCAATTCACTCAAAAATGGTGACAAAGGGTTGCAATTGCTCCCCTGAAAGGTTTGGCGGTCGAAACAGAAGGCTTTTTATCACAGGAATAGAATTCAGCCCTCGACAACTTAACCGGCAGAAAAAGATTTTTTTGAAAAAATCCCTAAGCCCCGGGGTCACAATTTCATCAAAAATCTGAGATTCGGCAATTCACTCAAAAATGATTCCAAACAGTTGCAAATGCTCCTCGGAAAGTTTTAGCGGTCCAAACAGAAGGCTTTTTATCACAGGAATAGAAATCAGCCCCCGACAACTTAACCGGCAGAAAAAGATTTTTTTTCAACAAATCCCTAAGCCCCGGGGTCACAATTTCTTCAGAAAACTGAATTTCGGCAATTCACTCAAAAATGGTGCCAAACCTTTCCAAATGCTCCCCTGAGAGGTTTGGCGGTCGAAACCGAAGGCTTTTAATGACAGGAAAAGAAATCAGCCCTCCACAACTTAACCGGCAGAAAAAGATTTTTTTGAAAAAATCCCTAAGCCCCGGGGTCACAATTTCTTCAAAAATCTGACTTTCGGCAATTCACTCAAAAATGGTGCGAAACGGTTGCAATTGCTCCCCTGAAAGGTTTGGCGGTCGAAAAAGAAGGCTTTCAATCACAGGAAAAGAAATCAGCCCTTGACAACTTAACCGGCAGAAAAAGATTTTTTTGAAAAAATCCCTAAGCCCCGGGGTCACAATTTCTACAAAAATCTGACTTTCGGCAATTCACTCAAAAATGATTCCAAACAGTTGCAAATGCTCCTGTGAAAGTTTTAGCGCTCCAAACAGAAGGCTTTTTATCACAGGAATAGAAATCAGCCCTCGACCACTTAACCGGCAGAAAAAGATTTTTTTGAAAAAATCCCTAAGCCCCGGGGTCACAATTTCATCAAAAATCTGACTTTCGGCAATTCACTCAAAATTATTCCAAACAGTTGCAAATGCTCCTCTGAAAGTTTTAGCGGTCCAAACAGAAGGCTTTTTATCACAGGAATAGAAATCAGCCCTCGACAACTTAACCGGCAGAAAAAGATTTTTTTGAAAAAATCCCTAAGCCCCGGGGTCACAATTTCTTCAAAAATCTGACTTTCGGCAATTCACTCAAAAATGGTGACAAAGGGTTGCAATTGCTCCCCTGAAAGTTTGGCGGACGAAACAGAAGGCTTTTTATCACAGGAATAGAAATCAGTCCTCGACAACTTAACCGGCAGAAAAAGATTTTTTTGAAAAAATCCCTAAGCCCCGGGGTCACAATTTCATCAAAAATCTGACTTTTGGCAATTCACTCAAAAAAGATTCCAAACAGTTGCAAATGCTCCTCTGAAAGTTTTAGCGGTCCAAACAGAAGGCTTTTTATCACAGGAATAGAAATCAGCCCTCAACAACTTAACCGGCAGAAAAAGATTTTTTTAAAAAATTCCCTAAGCACCGGGGTCACAATTTCATAAAAAATCTGACTTTCGGCAATTCACTCAAAAATGATGCCAAACGGTTGCAATTGCTCCCCTGAAAGGTTTGGCGTTCGAAAAAGAAGGCTTTCAATCACAGGAAAAGAAATCAGCCCTCGACAACTTAACCGGCAGAAAAATATGTTTTTGAAAAAATCCCTAAGCCCCGGGGTCACAATTTCTTCAAAAATCTGACTTTCGGCAATTCACTCAAAAATGGTGACAAAGGGTTGCAATTGCTCCCCTGAAAGGTTTGGCGGTCGAAACAGAAGGCTTTTTATCACAGGAATAGAAATCAGCCCTCCACAACTTAACCGGCAGAAAAAGATTTTTTTGAAAAAATCCCTAAGCCCCGGGGTCACAATTTCATCAAAAATCTGACTTTCGACAATTCACTCAAAAATGGTGCCAAACGGTTGCAATTGCTCCCCTGAAAGGTTTGGCGTTCGAAAAAGAAGGCTTTCAATCACAGGAAAAGAAATCAGCCCTCGACAACTTAACCGGCAGAAAAAGATTTTTTTGAAAAAATCCCTAAGCCCCGGGGTCACAATTTCTTCAAAAATCTGACTTTCGGCAATTCACTCAAAAATGGTGACAAAGGGTTGCAATTGCTCCCCTGAAAGGTTTGGCGGTCGAAACAGAAGGCTTTTTATCACAGGAATAGAAATCAGCCCTCGACAACTTAACCGGCAGAAAAAGATTTTTTTGAAAAAATCCCTAAGCCCCGGGGTCACAATTTCATCAAAAATCTGACTTTCGGCAATTCACTCAAAAATGATTCCAAACGGTTGCAATTGCTCCCCTGAAAGGTTTGGCGGTCGAAACCGAAGGCTTTTAATCAAGGGAAAAGAAATCAGCCCTCCACAACTTAACCGGCAGAAAAAGATTTTTTTGAAAAAATCCCTAAGCCCCGGGGTCACAATTTCTTCAAAAATCTGACTTTCGGCAATTCACTCAAAAATGGTGGCAAAGGGTTGCAATTGCTCCCCTGAAAGGTTTGGTGGTCGAAACAGAAGGCTTTTTATCACAGGAATAGAAATCAGCCCTCGACAACTTAACCGGCAGAAAAAGATTTTTTTGAAAAAATCCCTAAGCCCCGGGGTTACAATTTCTTCAGAAAACTGACTTTCGGCAATTCACTCAAAAATGGTGCCAAACCTTTCCAAATGCTCCCCTGAGAGGTTGGGCGGTCGAAACCGAAGGCTTTTAATCACAGGAAAAGAAATCAGCCCTCCACAACTTAACCGGCAGAAAAAGATTTTTTTGAAAAAATCCCTAAGCCCCGGGGTCACAATTTCTTCAAAAATCTGACTTTCGGCAATTCACTCAAAAATGGTGACAAAGGGTTGCAATTGCTCCCCTGAAAGGTTTGGCGGTCGAAACAGAAGGCTTTCAATCACAGGAAAAGAAATCAGCCCTCGACAACTTAACCGGCAGAAAAAGATTTTTTTGAAAAAATCCCTAAGCCCCGGGTTCACAATTTCTTCAAAAATCTGACTTTCGGCAATTCACTCAAAAATGGTGACAAAGGGTTGCAATTGCTCCCCTGAAAGGTTTGGCGGTCGAAACAGAAGGCTTTTTATCACAGGAATAGAAATCAGCCCTCGACAACTTAACCGGCAGAAAAAGATTTTTTTGAAAAAATCCCTAAGGGTTGCAATTGCTCCCCTGAAAGGTTTGGCGGTCGAAACAGAAGGCTTTTTATCACAGGAATAGAAATCAGCCCTCGACAACTTAACCGGCAGAAAAAGATTTTTTTGAAAAAATCCCTAAGCCCCGGGGTCACAATTTCTTCAAAAATCTGACTTTCGGCAATTCACTCAAAAATGGTGACAAAGGGTTGCAATTGCTCCCCTGAAAGGTTTGGCGGTCGAAACAGAAGGCTTTTTATCACAGGAATAGAAATCAGCCCTCGACAACTTAACCGGCAGAAAAAGATTTTTTTGAAAAAATCCCTAAGCCCCGGGGTCACAATTTCATCAAAAATCTGACTTTCGGCAATTCACTCAAAAATGATTCCAAACGGTTGCAATTGCTCCCCTGAAAGGTTTGGCGGTCGAAACCGAAGGCTTTTAATCAAGGGAAAAGAAATCAGCCCTCCACAACTTAACCGGCAGAAAAAGATTTTTTTGAAAAAATCCCTAAGCCCCGGGGTCACAATTTCTTCAAAAATCTGACTTTCGGCAATTCACTCAAAAATGGTGACAAAGGGTTGCAATTGCTCCCCTGAAAGGTTTGGCGGTCGAAACAGAAGGCTTTTTATCACAGGAATAGAAATCAGCCCTCGACAACTTAACCGGCAGAAAAAGATTTTTTTGAAAAAATCCCTAAGCCCCGGGGTTACAATTTCTTCAGAAAACTGACTTTCGGCAATTCACTCAAAAATGGTGCCAAACCTTTCCAAATGCTCCCCTGAGAGGTTGGGCGGTCGAAACCGAAGGCTTTTAATCACAGGAAAAGAAATCAGCCCTCCACAACTTAACCGGCAGAAAAAGATTTTTTTGAAAAAATCCCTAAGCCCCGGGGTCACAATTTCTTCAAAAATCTGACTTTCGGCAATTCACTCAAAAATGGTGACAAAGGGTTGCAATTGCTCCCCTGAAAGGTTTGGCGGTCGAAACAGAAGGCTTTTTATCACAGGAATAGAAATCAGCCCTCGACAACTTAACCGGCAGAAAAAGATTTTTTTGAAAAAATCCCTAAGCCCCGGGGTCACAATTTCTTCAGAAAACTGACTTTCGGCAATTCACTCAAAAATGGTGCCAAACCTTTCCAAATGCTCCCCTGAGAGGTTGGGCGGTCGAAACCGAAGGCTTTTAATCACAGGAAAAGAAATCAGCCCTCCACAACTTAACCGGCAGAAAAAGATTTTTTTGAAAAAATCCCTAAGCCCCGGGGTCACAATTTCTTCAAAAATCTGACTTTCGGCAATTCACTCAAAAATGGTGACAAAGGGTTGCAATTGCTCCCCTGAAAGGTTTGGCGGTCGAAACAGAAGGCTTTTTATCACAGGAATAGAAATCAGCCCTCGACAACTTAACCGGCAGAAAAAGATTTTTTTGAAAAAATCCCTAAGCCCCGGGGTCACAATTTCTTCAAAAATCTGACTTTCGGCAATTCACTCAAAAATGATTCCAAACGGTTGCAATTGCTCCCCTGAAAGGTTTGGCGGTCGAAACAGAAGGCTTTCAATCACAGGAAAAGAAATCAGCCCTCCACAACTTAACCGGCAGAAAAAGATTTTTTTGAAAAAATCCCTAAGCCCCGGGTTCACAATTTCTTCAAAAATCTGACTTTCGGCAATTCACTCAAAAATGGTGACAAAGGGTTGCAATTGCTCCCCTGAAAGGTTTGGCGGTCGAAACAGAAGGCTTTTTATCACAGGAATAGAAATCAGCCCTCGACAACTTAACCGGCAGAAAAAGATTTTTTTGAAAAAATCCCTAAGGGTTGCAATTGCTCCCCTGAAAGGTTTGGCGGTCGAAACAGAAGGCTTTTTATCACAGGAATAGAAATCAGCCCTCGACAACTTAACCGGCAGAAAAAGATTTTTTTGAAAAAATCCCTAAGCCCCGGGGTCACAATTTCTTCAAAAATCTGACTTTCGGCAATTCACTCAAAAATGGTGACAAAGGGTTGCAATTGCTCCCCTGAAAGGTTTGGCGGTCGAAACAGAAGGCTTTTTATCACAGGAATAGAAATCAGCCCTCGACAACTTAACCGGCAGAAAAAGATTTTTTTGAAAAAATCCCTAAGCCCCGGGGTCACAATTTCATCAAAAATCTGACTTTCGGCAATTCACTCAAAAATGATTCCAAACGATTGCAATTGCTCCCCTGAAAGGTTTGGCGGTCGAAACCGAAGGCTTTTAATCAAGGGAAAAGAAATCAGCCCTCCACAACTTAACCGGCAGAAAAAGATTTTTTTGAAAAAATCCCTAAGCCCCGGGGTCACAATTTCTTCAAAAATCTGACTTTCGGCAATTCACTCAAAAATGGTGACAAAGGGTTGCAATTGCTCCCCTGAAAGGTTTGGCGGTCGAAACAGAAGGCTTTTTATCACAGGAATAGAAATCAGCCCTCGACAACTTAACCGGCAGAAAAAGATTTTTTTGAAAAAATCCCTAAGCTCCGGGGTTACAATTTCTTCAGAAAACTGACTTTCGGCAATTCACTCAAAAATGGTGCCAAACCTTTCCAAATGCTCCCCTGAGAGGTTGGGCGGTCGAAACCGAAGGCTTTTAATCACAGGAAAAGAAATCAGCCCTCCACAACTTAACCGGCAGAAAAAGATTTTTTTGAAAAAATCCCTAAGCCCCGGGGTCACAATTTCTTCAAAAATCTGACTTTCGGCAATTCACTCAAAAATGGTGACAAAGGGTTGCAATTGCTCCCCTGAAAGGTTTGGCGGTCGAAACAGAAGGCTTTCAATCACAGGAAAAGAAATCAGCCCTCGACAACTTAACCGGCAGAAAAAGATTTTTTTGAAAAAATCCCTAAGCCCCGGGGTCACAATTTCTTCAAAAATCTGACTTTCGGCAATTCACTCAAAAATGGTGACAAAGGGTTGCAATTGCTCCCCTGAAAGGTTTGGCGGTCGAAACAGAAGGCTTTTTATCACAGGAATAGAAATCAGCCCTCGACAACTTAACCGGCAGAAAAAGATTTTTTTGAAAAAATCCCTAAGGGTTGCAATTGCTCCCCTGAAAGGTTTGGCGGTCGAAACAGAAGGCTTTTTATCACAGGAATAGAAATCAGCCCTCGACAACTTAACCGGCAGAAAAAGATTTTTTTGAAAAAATCCCTAAGCCCCGGGGTCACAATTTCATGAAAAATCTTACTTTCGGCAATTCACTCAAAAATGGTGCCAAACGGTTGCAATTGCTCCCCTGAAAGGTTTGGCGTTCGAAAAAGAAGGCTTTCAATCACAGGAAAAGAAATCAGCCCTCGACAACCTAACCGGCAGAAAAATATGTTTTTGAAAAAATCCCTAAGCCCCGGGGTCACAATTTCTTCAAAAATCTGACTTTCGGCAATTCACTCAAAAATGATTCCAAACAGTTGCAAATGCTCCTGTGAAAGTTTTAGCGGTCCAAACAGAAGGCTTTCAATCACAGGGGAAAAAATCAGCCCTCGACAACTTAACCGGCAGAAAAAGATTTTTTTGAAAAAATCCCTAAGCCCCGGGGTTACAATTTCATCAAAAATCTGACTTTTGGCAATTCACTCAAAAATGGTGACAAAGGGTTGCAATTGCTCCCCTGAAAGGTTTGGCGGTCGAAACAGAAGGCTTTTTAACACAGGAATAGAAATCAGCCCTCGACAACTTAACCAGCAGAAAAAGATTTTTTTGAAAAAATCCCTAAGGGTTGCAATTGCTGCCCTGAAAGGTTTGGCGGTCGAAACAGAAGGCTTTTTATCACAGGAATAGAAATCAGCCCTCGACAACTTAACCGGCAGAAAAAGATTTTTTTGAAAAAATCCCTAAGCCCCGGGGTCACAATTTCATAAAAAATCTGACTTTCGGCAATTCACTCAAAAATGGTGCCAAACGGTTGCAATTGCTCCGCTGAAAGGTTTGGCGTTCGAAAAAGAAGGCTTTCAATCACAGGAAAAGAAATCAGCCCTCGACAACTTAACCGGCAGAAAAAGATTTTTTTGAAAAAATCCCTAAGCCCCGGGGTCACAATTTCTTCAAAAATCTGACTTTCGGCAATTCACTCAAAAATGATTCCGAACAGTTGCAAATGCTCCTCTGAAAGTTTTAGCGGTCCAAACAGAAGGCTTTTTATCACAGGAATAGAAATCAGCCCTCGACAACTTAACCGGCAGAAAAAGATTTTTTTGAACAAATCCCTAAGCCCCGGGGTCACAATTTCTTCAAAAATCTGACTTTCGGCAATTCACTCAGAAATGGAGACAAAGGGTTGCAATTGCTCCCTTGAAAGGTTTGGCGGTCGAAACAGAAGGCTTTTTATCACAGGAATAGAAATCAGCCCTCGACAACTTAACCGGCAGAAAAAGATTTTTTTGAAAAAATCCCTAAGCCCCGGGGTCACAATTTCATCAAAAATCTGACTTTTGGCAATTCACTCAAAAATGGTGCCAAACGGTTGCAATTGCTCCCCTGAAAGGTTTGGCGGTCGAAACCGAAGGCTTTTAATCACAGGAAAAGAAATCAGCCCTCCACAACTTAACCGGCAGAAAAAGATTTTTTTGAAAAAATCCCTAAGCCCCGGGGTCACAATTTCTTCAAAAATCTGACTTTCGGCAATTCACTCAAAAATGGTTCCAAATGGTTGCAATTGCTCCCCTGAAAGGTTTGGCGGTCGAAACAGAAGGCTTTCAATCACAGGAAAAGAAATCAGCCCTCCACAACTTAACCGGTAGAAAAATATTTTTTTGAAAAAATCCCTAAGCCCCGGGTTCACAATTTCTTCAAAAATCTGACTTTCGGCAATTCACTCAAAAATGGTGACAAAGGGTTGCAATTGCTCCCCTGAAAGGTTTGGCGGTCGAAACAGAAGGCTTTTTATCACAGGAATAGAAATCAGCCCTCGACAACTTAACCGGCAGGAAAAGATTTTTTTGAAAAAATCCCTAAGCCCCGGGGTCACAATTTCTTCAAAAATCTGACTTTCGGCAATTCACTCAAAAATGGTGACAAAGGGTTGCAATTGCTCCCCTGAAAGGTTTGGCGGTCGAAACAGAAGGCTTTTTATCACAGGAATAGAAATCAGCCCTCGACAACTTAACCGGCAGAAAAAGATTTTTTTGAAAAAATCCCTAAGGGTTGCAATTGCTCCCCTGAAAGGTTTGGCGGTCGAAACAGAAGGCTTTTTATCACAGGAATAGAAATCAGCCCTCGACAACTTAACCGGCAGAAAAAGATTTTTTTGAAAAAATCCCTAAGCCCCGGGGTCACAATTTCATGAAAAATCTTACTTTCGGCAATTCACTCAAAAATGGTGCCAAACGGTTGCAATTGCTCCCCTGAAAGGTTTGGCGTTCGAAAAAGAAGGCTTTCAATCACAGGAAAAGAAATCAGCCCTCGACAACCTAACCGGCAGAAAAATATGTTTTTGAAAAAATCCCTAAGCCCCGGGGTCACAATTTCTTCAAAAATCTGACTTTCGGCAATTCACTCAAAAATGATTCCAAACAGTTGCAAATGCTCCTGTGAAAGTTTTAGCGGTCCAAACAGAAGGCTTTCAATCACAGGGGAAAAAATCAGCCCTCGACAACTTAACCGGCAGAAAAAGATTTTTTTGAAAAAATCCCTAAGCCCCGGGGTTACAATTTCATCAAAAATCTGACTTTTGGCAATTCACTCAAAAATGGTGACAAAGGGTTGCAATTGCTCCCCTGAAAGGTTTGGCGGTCGAAACAGAAGGCTTTTTAACACAGGAATAGAAATCAGCCCTCGACAACTTAACCAGCAGAAAAAGATTTTTTTGAAAAAATCCCTAAGGGTTGCAATTGCTGCCCTGAAAGGTTTGGCGGTCGAAACAGAAGGCTTTTTATCACAGGAATAGAAATCAGCCCTCGACAACTTAACCGGCAGAAAAAGATTTTTTTGAAAAAATCCCTAAGCCCCGGGGTCACAATTTCATAAAAAATCTGACTTTCGGCAATTCACTCAAAAATGGTGCCAAACGGTTGCAATTGCTCCGCTGAAAGGTTTGGCGTTCGAAAAAGAAGGCTTTCAATCACAGGAAAAGAAATCAGCCCTCGACAACTTAACCGGCAGAAAAAGATTTTTTTGAAAAAATCCCTAAGCCCCGGGGTCACAATTTCTTCAAAAATCTGACTTTCGGCAATTCACTCAAAAATGATTCCGAACAGTTGCAAATGCTCCTCTGAAAGTTTTAGCGGTCCAAACAGAAGGCTTTTTATCACAGGAATAGAAATCAGCCCTCGACAACTTAACCGGCAGAAAAAGATTTTTTTGAACAAATCCCTAAGCCCCGGGGTCACAATTTCTTCAAAAATCTGACTTTCGGCAATTCACTCAGAAATGGAGACAAAGGGTTGCAATTGCTCCCTTGAAAGGTTTGGCGGTCGAAACAGAAGGCTTTTTATCACAGGAATAGAAATCAGCCCTCGACAACTTAACCGGCAGAAAAAGATTTTTTTGAAAAAATCCCTAAGCCCCGGGGTCACAATTTCATCAAAAATCTGACTTTTGGCAATTCACTCAAAAATGGTGCCAAACGGTTGCAATTGCTCCCCTGAAAGGTTTGGCGGTCGAAACCGAAGGCTTTTAATCACAGGAAAAGAAATCAGCCCTCCACAACTTAACCGGCAGAAAAAGATTTTTTTGAAAAAATCCCTAAGCCCCGGGGTCACAATTTCTTCAAAAATCTGACTTTCGGCAATTCACTCAAAAATGGTTCCAAATGGTTGCAATTGCTCCCCTGAAAGGTTTGGCGGTCGAAACAGAAGGCTTTCAATCACAGGAAAAGAAATCAGCCCTCCACAACTTAACCGGTAGAAAAATATTTTTTTGAAAAAATCCCTAAGCCCCGGGTTCACAATTTCTTCAAAAATCTGACTTTCGGCAATTCACTCAAAAATGGTGACAAAGGGTTGCAATTGCTCCCCTGAAAGGTTTGGCGGTCGAAACAGAAGGCTTTTTATCACAGGAATAGAAATCAGCCCTCGACAACTTAACCGGCAGGAAAAGATTTTTTTGAAAAAATCCCTAAGCCCCGGGGTCAAAATTTCTACAAAAATCTGACTTTCGGCAATTCACTCAAAAATGATTCCAAACAGTTGCAAATGCTCCTGTGAAAGTTTTAGCGGTCCAAACAGAAGGCTTTTTATCACAGGAATAGAAATCAGCCCTCGACAACTTAACCGGCAGAAAAAGATTTTTTTGAAAAAATCCCTAAGCCCCGGGGTCACAATTTCATCAAAAATCTGACTTTCGGCAATTCAATCAAAAATGGTGACAAAGGGTTGCAATTGCTCCCCTGAAAGGTTTGGCGGTCGAAACAGAAGGCTTTTTATCACAGGAATAGAAATCAGCCCTCGACAACTTAACCGGCAGAAAAAGATTTTTTTGAAAAAATCCCTAAGCCCCGGGGTTACAATTTCTTCAGAAAACTGACTTTCGGCAATTCACTCAAAAATGGTGCCAAACCTTTCCAAATGCTCCCCTGAGAGGTTGGGCGGTCGAAACCGAAGGCTTTTAATCACAGGAAAAGAAATCAGCCCTCGACAACTTAACCGGCAGAAAAAGATTTTTTTGAAAAAATCCCTAAGCCCCGGGTTCACAATTTCTTCAAAAATCTGACTTTCGGCAATTCACTCAAAAATGGTGACAAAGGGTTGCAATTGCTCCCCTGAAAGGTTTGGCGGTCGAAACAGAAGGCTTTTTATCACAGGAATAGAAATGAGCCCTCGACAACTTAACTGGCAGAAAAAGATTTTTTTGAAAAAATCCCTAAGGGTTGCAATTGCTCCCCTGAAAGGTTTGGCGGTCGAAACAGAAGGCTTTTTATCACAGGAATAGAAATCAGCCCTCGACAACTTAACCGGCAGAAAAAGATTTTTTTGAAAAAATCCCTAAGCCCCGGGGTTACAATTTCTTCAGAAAACTGACTTTCGGCAATTCACTCAAAAATGGTGCCAAACCTTTCCAAATGCTCCCCTGAAAGGTTTGGCGTTCGAAAAAGAAGGCTTTCAATCACAGGAAAAGAAATCAGCCCTCGACAACTTAACCGGCAGAAAAATATTTTTTTGAAAAAATCCCTAAGCCCCGGGGTCACAATTTCTTCAGAAAACTGACTTTCGGCAATTCACTCCAAAATGGTGCCAAACCTTTCCAAATGCTCCCCTGAAAGGTTTGGCGGTCGAAACCGAAGGCTTTTAATCACAGGAAAAGAAATCAGCCCTCCACAACTTAACCGGCAGAAAAAGATTTTTTTGAAAAAATCCCTAAGCCCCGGGTTCACAATTTCTTCAAAAATCTGACTTTCGGCAATTCACTCAAAAATGGTGACAAAGGGTTGCAATTGCTCCCCTGAAAGGTTTGCGGTCGAAACAGAAGGCTTTTTATCACAGGAATAGAAATGAGCCCTCGACAACTTAACCGGCAGAAAAAGATTTTTTTGAAAAAATCCCTAAGGGTTGCAATTGCTCCCCTGAAAGGTTTGGCGTTCGAAAAAGAAGGCTTTCAATCACAGGAAAAGAAATCAGCCCTCGACAACTTAACCGGCAGAAAAATATTTTTTTGAAAAAATCCCTAAGCCCCGGGGTCACAATTTCTTCAGAAAACTGACTTTCGGCAATTCACTCCAAAATGGTGCCAAACAGTTGCAATTGCTCCCCTGAAAGGTTTGGCGGTCGAAACAGAAGGCTTTCAATCACAGGAAAAGAAATCAGCCCTCGACAACTTAACCGGCAGAAAAATATTTTTATGAAAAAATCCCTAAGCCCCGGGGTCACAATTTCTTCAGAAAACTGACTTTCGGCAATTCACTCCAAAATGGTGCCAAACTTTTCCAAATGCTCCCCTGAAAGGTTTGGCGGTCGAAACCGAAGGCTTTTAATCACAGGAAAAGAAATCAGCCCTCCACAACTTAACCGGCAGAAAAACATTTTTTTGAAAAAATCCCTAAGCCCCGGGGTCACAATTTCTTCAAAAATCTGATTTTCGGCAATTCACTCAAAAATGGTTCCAAACAGTTGCAATTGCTCCCCTGAAAGGTTTGGCGGTCGAAACCGAAGGCTTTTAATCACAGGAAAAGAAATCAGCCCTCCACAACTTAACCGGCAGAAAAAGATTTTTTTGAAAAAATCCCTAAGCCCCAGGGTCACAATTTCATCAGAAATCTGACTTTCGGCAATTCACTCAAAAATGGTGCCAAACGGTTGCAATTGCTCCCCTGAAAGGTTTGGCGGTCGAAACCGAAGGCTTTTAATCACAGGAATAGAAATCAGCCCTCGACAACTTAACCGGCAGAAAAAGATTTTTTTGAAAAAATCCCTAAGCCCCGGGGTCACAATTTCTTCAGAAAACTGACTTTCGGCGATTCACTCAAAAATGGTGTCAAACCTTTCCAAACGCTCCCCTGAGAGGTTGGGCGGTCGAAACCGAAGTCTTTTAATCACAGGAAAAGAAATCAGCCCTCCACAACTTAACCGGCAGAAAAAGATTTTTTTGAAAAAATCCCTAAGCCCCGGGGTCACAATTTCTTCAAAAATCTGACTTTCGGCAATTCACTCAAAAATGGTTCCAAATGGTTGCAATTGCTCCCCTGAAAGGTTTGGCGGTCGAAACAGAAGGCTTTCAATCACAGGAAAAGAAATCAGCCCTCGACAACTTAACCGGCAGAAAAATATTTTTATGAAAAAATCCCTAAGCCCCGGGGTCACAATTTCTTCAGAAAACTGACTTTCAGCAATTCACTCCAAAATGGTGCCAAACCTTTCCAAATGCTCCCCTGAAAGGTTTGGCTGTCGAAACCGAAGGCTTTTAATCACAGGAAAAGAAATCAGCCCTCCACAACTTAACCGGCAGAAAAAGATTTTTTTGAAAAAATCCCTAAGCCCCGGGGTCACAATTTCTTCAAAAATCTGATTTTCGGCAATTCACTCAAAAATGGTTCCAAACAGTTGCAATTGCTCCCCTGAAAGGTTTGGCGGTCGAAACAGAAGGCTTTTTATCACAGGAAAAGAAATCAGCCCTCGACAACTTAACCGGCAGAAAAAGATTTTTTTGAAAAAATCCCTAAGCCCCGGGGTCACAATTTCTTCAAAAATTTGACTTTCGGCAATTCACTCAAAAATGGTGCCAAACGGTTGCAATTACTCCCCTGAAAGGTTTGGCGGTCGAAACCGAAGGCTTTTAATCACAGGAAAAGAAATCAGCCCTCCACAACTTAACCGGCAGAAAAAGATTTTTTTGAAAAAATCCCTAAGCCCCAGGGTCACAATTTCATCAAAAATCTGACTTTCGGCAATTCACTCAAAAATGGTGCCAAACGGTTGCAATTGCTCCCCTGAAAGGTTTGGCGGTCGAAACCGAAGGCTTTTTATCACAGGAATAGAAATCAGCCCTCGACAACTTAACCGGCAGAAAAAGATTTTTTTGAAAAAATCCCTAAGCCCCGGGGTCACAATTTCTTCAGAAAACTGACTTTCGGCAATTCACTCAAAAATGGTTCCAAATGGTTGCAATTGCTCCCCTGAAAGGTTTGGCGGTCGAAACAGAAGGCTTTCAATCACAGGAAAAGAAATCAGCCCTCGACAACTTAACCGGCAGAAAAAGATTTTTTTGAAAAAATCCCTAAGCCCCGGGTTCACAATTTCTTCAAAAATCTGACTTTCGGCAATTCACTCAAAAATGGTGACAAAGGGTTGCAATTGCTCCCCTTAAAGGTTTGGCGGTCCAAACAGAAGGCTTTTTATCACAGGAATAGAAATCAGCCCTCGACAACTTAACCGGCAGAAAAATATTTTTTTGAAAAAATCCCTAAGCCCCGGGGACACAATTTCTTTAGAAAACTGACTTTCGGCAATTCACTCCAAAATGGTGCCAAACCTTTCCAAATGCTCCCCTGAAAGGTTTGGCGGTCGAAACCGAAGGCTTTTAATCACAGGAAAAGAAATCAGCCCTCCACAACTTAACCGGCAGAAAAAGATTTTTTTGAAAAAATCCCTAAGCCCCGGGTTCACAATTTCTTCAAAAATCTGACTTTCGGCAATTCACTCAAAAATGGTGACAAAGGGTTGCAATTGCTCCCCTGAAAGGTTTGGCGGTCCAAACAGAAGGCTTTTTATCACAGGAATAGAAATGAGCCCTCGACAACTTAACCGGCAGAAAAAGATTTTTTTGAAAAAATCCCTAAGGGTTGCAATTGCTCCCCTGAAAGTTTTGGCGGTCGAAACAGAAGGCTTTTTATCACAGGAATAGAAATCAGCCCTCGACAACTTAACCGGCAGAAAAAGATTTTTTTGAAAAAATCCCTAAGCCCCGGGGTCACAATTTCATCAAAAATCTGACTTTCGGCAATTCACTCAAAAATGGTGCCAAACGGTTGCAATTGCGCCCCTGAAAGGTTTGGCGTTCGAAAAAGAAGGCTTTCAATCACAGGAAAAGAAACCAGCCCTCGACAACTTAACCGGCAGAAAAATATTTTTTTGAAAAAATCCCTAAGCCCCGGGGTCACAATTTCTTCAGAAAACTGACTTTCGGCAATTCACTCCAAAATGGTGCCAAACCTTTCCAAATGCTCCCCTGAAAGGTTTGGCGGTCGAAACCGAAGGCTTTTAATCACAGGAAAAGAAATCAGCCCTCCACAACTTAACCGGCAGAAAAAGATTTTTTTGAAAAAATCCCTAAGCCCCGGGTTCACAATTTCTTCAAAAATCTGACTTTCGGCAATTCACTCAAAAATGGTGACAAAGGGTTGCAATTGCTCCCCTGAAAGGTTTGGCGGTCGAAACAGAAGGCTTTTTATCACAGGAATAGAAATCAGCCCTCGACAACTTAACCGGCAGAAAAATGTTTTTTTGAAAAAATCCCTAAGGGTTGCAATTGCTCCCCTGAAAGGTTTGGCGTTCGAAAAAGAAGGCTTTCAATCACAGGAAAAGAAATCAGCCCTCGACAACTTAACCGGCAGAAAAATATTTTTTTGAAAAAATCCCTAAGCCCCGGGGTCACAATTTCTTCAGAAAACTGACTTTCGGCAATTCACTCCAAAATGGTGCCAAACAGTTGCAATTGCTCCCCTGAAAGGTTTGGCGGTCGAAACAGAAGGCTTTTAATCACAGGAAAAGAAATCAGCCCTCCACAACTTAACCGGCAGAAAAACATTTTTTTGAAAAAATCCCTAAGCCCCGGGGTCACAATTTCTTCAAAAATCTGATTTTCGGCAATTCACTCAAAAATGGTTCCAAACAGTTGCAATTGCTCCCCTGAAAGGTTTGGCGGTCGAAACAGAAGGCTTTTTATCACAGGAAAAGAAATCAGCCCTCGACAACTTAACCGGCAGAAAAATATTTTTTTGAAAAAATCCCTAAGCCCCGGGGTCACAATTTCATCAAAAATTTGACTTTCGGCAATTCACTCAAAAATGGTGCCAAACGGTTGCAATTGCTCCCCTGAAAGGTTTGGCGGTCGAAACCGAAGGCTTTTAATCACAGGAAAAGAAATCAGCCCTCCACAACTTAACCGGCAGAAAAAGATTTTTTTGAAAAAATCCCTAAGCCCCAGGGTCACAATTTCATCAGAAATCTGACTTTCGGCAATTCACTCAAAAATGGTGCCAAACGGTTGCAATTGCTCCCCTGAAAGGTTTGGCGGTCGAAACCGAAGGCTTTTAATCACAGGAATAGAAATCAGCCCTCGACAACTTAACCGGCAGAAAAAGATTTTTTTGAAAAAATCCCTAAGCCCCGGGGTCACAATTTCTTCAAAAATCTGACTTTCGGCAATTCACTCAAAAATGGTATCAAACCTTTCCAAACGCTCCCCTGAGAGGTTGGGCGGTCGAAACCGAAGTCTTTTAATCACAGGAAAAGAAATCAGCCCTCCACAACTTAACCGGCAGAAAAAGATTTTTTTGAAAAAATCCCTAAGCCCCGGGGTCACAATTTCTTCAAAAATCTGACTTTCGGCAATTCACTCAAAAATGGTTCCAAATGGTTGCAATTGCTCCCCTGAAAGGTTTGGCGGTCGAAACAGAAGGCTTTCAATCACAGGAAAAGAAATCAGCCCTCGACAACTTAACCGGCAGAAAAATATTTTTATGAAAAAATCCCTAAGCCCCGGGGTCACAATTTCTTCAGAAAACTGACTTTCGGCAATTCACTCCAAAATGGTGCCAAACCTTTCCAAATGCTCCCCTGAAAGGTTTGGCGGTCGAAACCGAAGGCTTTTAATCACAGGAAAAGAAATCAGCCCTCCACAACTTAACCGGCAGAAAAAGATTTTTTTGAAAAAATCCCTAAGCCCCAGGGTCACAATTTCTTCAAAAATCTGATTTTCGGCAATTCACTCAAAAATGGTTCCAAACAATTGCAATTGCTCCCCTGAAAGGTTTGGCGGTCGAAACAGAAGGCTTTTTATCACAGGAAAAGAAATCAGCCCTCGACAACTTAACCGGCAGAAAAAGATTTTTTTGAAAAAATCCCTAAGCCCCGGGGTCACAATTTCTTCAAAAATTTGACTTTCGGCAATTCACTCAAAAATGGTGCCAAACGGTTGCAATTACTCCCCTAAAATGTTTGGCGGTCGAAACCGAAGGCTTTTAATCACAGGAAAAGAAATCAGCCCTCCACAACTTAACCGGCAGAAAAAGATTTTTTTGAAAAAATCCCTAAGCCCCAGGGTCACAATTTCATCAAAAATCTGACTTTCGGCAATTCACTCAAAAATGGTGCCAAACGGTTGCAATTGCTCCCCTGAAAGGTTTGGCGGTCGAAACCGAAGGCTTTTTATCACAGGAATAGAAATCAGCCCTCGACAACTTAACCGGCAGAAAAAGATTTTTTTGAAAAAATCCCTAAGCCCCGGGGTCACAATTTCTTCAGAAAACTGACTTTCGGCAATTCACTCAAAAATGGTGCCAAACGGTTGCAATTGCTCCCCTGAAAGGTTTGG